>NC_081787.1:27086313-27183813 GCF_963082965.1 Carassius carassius
ACATGAATTTTGATTATTAATATGCATTGCTAAGAACTTCATTTGGACAACTTTAAAGGTGATTTTCTCAATATGTTGTTTTTTTGCACCCTCAGATTCCAGATTTTCAAATAGTTGTATCTCAGACAAATATTGTCCCATCCTGACATACCATAAATCAATGGAAAGATTATTTATTCAGCTTTCAGATTACATATAAATCTCAATTTTGAAAAATGTACCCTTATGACTGGTTTTGTGGTCCATGGTCACATATAAGAGCAGGGGGTGAGGCTCTTATTTTGTAATATATATGAGTATTGGAGGGCTTTAATTTTGGAATTCAACATCAGACAGATGTGTAATTTTCCAGTGAAACTGGGTTGTGGTGGGGAAAATTTTGTGTTCTCCGGAAAAGCTCAGTTATTTGAACTGATCAGGAGATAAAGTCAGTTACAGATGAATGCAGCGCATTGATGAAGCAAAAAAGTCATCTGCTTCTCAAACTGTAAATTATGCAAACGTTGTGTGGAACACCCAATAGAAACCACAATGAATTTTAGGAGGACATTTAAAGATTAGGAGTTGTTGCAAAAAATTTTTCAGGGTAATATACTTTTAACTGAATCAAATTTAGATTACACTGGTTTAAGTGAAACATCACAACATCCCTACAAATATGATAAATATTCCTGCTTATAAATGTTGTAGGAAAGACAGATTATCATTTAGTAAGGGCGGTGGAGTATTGAACAATATTAAATACATTTTAAAGTGTACTGAAATTGAGTTAAATAAATATACAGCCATAAACTTGAAACTTTCTCCATTTATGCAAATTAATATTGTGGTCTTATATAATCCGCCATCACATACACAATCCTTTTATGAAGGAGCTATTGGAAATGTTTGATAGTTTGGCTCCAGGAGAACAATGTTACATTACATGTTAAGAAAATGTGTTTTTCTATAAAGAAAAATGAGGGTACTTAATGAAGAAATAGAGGAGGTTAGTGAAGTTAATGAAGTTAGTTTTTTAGGAGTAGTTCTGGATTCACAACTTGAATTTGACAAACATATAATAAGACATTTCAAAAAGACATTCAAAAATAGTTAAGATGAACTTAAATTGTTTTGAACGTATTAGGCATTACATTAGAACTGAGGCAGCTCATTTGTTCCTGCATACAATGATTTTGTCCCGTATCTCATATTGTATTACAGTGTGGTCTCAAACTACTGACTTTTTCATTAGAAAAATTGAGATGCTGTATAATCAGGCTTTAAAAATTGTGGATAAAAGGCCAAATCATTGGCATCACTTTCATATTTTAAAGAAATGGCATATGCTTAAGTTTATGAATTTAAAAAATGTATCATATGTGAAATAGATTTTTAAATGCTTGTGTAATAAGGCACCCTCTGTTTTATGTAATTTGGTAAAGAGATGAAACTGTCCGAACCACTAGGAGCACAGAGGATGGAGATTGGGTTTTGTTGATCATCACAAGGACATTTTCTGTAAAGGGAACCCAACTTTGGAATATGTTGCCAAATTAGTTTAAAGTGATACATGGTTTACAGTCTTTTACATTGACGGTTAAGCATAGGCTCAAAATAAACTAGATCTAAACGCATATTTACATTTTCATACGCTTCCTATTTATTAGGGTGGAAAGAGTCTATAAAACTTGGGCATGTGCTTGTTCTGTATTGTGTTTTGTAAAGTATGAGGATATTGTATGAAGGATTTGTTACATTAGTTTTTTGGTATGCTACAGATTAATTATTTTGGTTATTTATATATGTACAGATTTTCAGATGTACAGATCTACTCGTAAATACGATATTGTCCAGCATGACTTGTAATGCACCACAGTAACAACCCTGAATATGCCAACAATCAGAACCATAACACCCCAGCAAACTAGCTACGCTCAAAAAATCACCTACAGCAGCAACTCCTCAGAGCACCCTAGTAACATCATAGTAGCAGGGTCCCATTTTACCCATAAATCCTAGTGAGCTTTGTATGGGCAAGAGCTATTCACTACTGCTTCAGAATATTTAGAAATGGAGTTGTATGTGTGATTGTGTGTGTGGGTGGCTGAAATGACAAAGTGCACTGAAAAAGTGTGTGTGTGTGTGTGTGTGTGTGTGTGTGTGTGATATGGTCAGAGAGCAGCATCAATTACAGCTTCAGTGCTGCTTTGGGGCCTATTAGAGTAAAAGAGCAGAGAAAAACTCTAGAGAAATGTGTGTGTGTGTGTGTGTGTGTGTGTGTGTGTGTGTGTGTGTGTGTGTGTGTGTGTGTGTGTGTGTGTGTGTGTGTGTGAGTGAGTGAGACAGAAATGAGCTGATTTAAGAAAGGTGCTAATACTCAGAACCAACTGGGTCATATGCCCTGGTCATCAGTGTGAAATGCATTGTGGGGATTTATCTTTTCTTTGGCATTGGCAAGCAAAATATTCTTTTCTGCTCCTAGAGCATATTACTCTCAACCTCATGTGGCTTGGCAGCCTTTTTGCTTAGATTATAACAAAAAAATAAATCAGAACTCTTGGTCAGGCTGGAGGCAGCAAAAAAACTCACACTTGTTTAACATGATTTAGATGTTCTGTTGCTGGTTCAAGATGTCCTACCAGCTCTTTACCAACATGTGGTCTACAAGCAAGAAACCAGGACCACTAGCAGATAGTCCAAAGTCTCAACCAGCTAGAGCAGCTAGAAGTCAGCAGGGCAGGTTATTTTGCTGGTAATCACATGAGGAAGAACATGACCAAAGCCCATGAGTCTCTTGGCCACTATGCGAGGCTGATGTCAGAACGGTTTGTTTAAATTTAGTCAGCTAACAATGAAGAGTTTGTTTGCAGTCAGACCTTGTGATGGAGTAAAAACACCCAATGAATATGCATTTGAGTATTGGCCAAACCCAGACAAACGTCAGTCAATAAGACAACATGGATGATTAGTTGCTTTAGGAATCATATACACTGTACAGCATTTATTGATGTTAATTTATAGATATAGTATTATTCATTGCTCATTCATGATGTATTAAATAATACTAACATACACAGAAGAAAAGGGAAAACACAGATTAAACGATTTACTCAACCACATTATTTATGATCTATACAATTGTTACATTCATGGACTTTGAGTTTCCTTATTTGGTCATCTTCCTTTTCTTGTTTGGTTAATTGATTAATCCCCACCTGTCTCCATTCACCTGATTTCTCCCTCGTGTTTAAATACCCTGTCTTTTGAGTTCCTCCTGGTCCGTGATTAATGTTGTATCCTAAGTTGAGTTAAGTTTATGTATTATGATGGATGTGCCCTTATTCTCCCGCGATCATTAAAAGTACCCTTTGTATTTCGTCTTCCTCCCGGAAAAGCCTTGCCAGCAGTCCAACTCCTGTGCCTGGAGCAACTGGACCGTTCGCTGGAAGACCCCACCAGGGCCTTTTAGATCTGGCATACCTTACCCACTTCCCCCACCGCTCGCTCTCTAATTTTTATTATACCGGCCTGAGCGAGCGATGTAAGGCACGCCTGCCAGCGAACAGTCCCAGAGAGGATTTCGCCGCTTTCGTGGAGTGGGTGCTGGAGGAAAATGGATCCCCATTCACCATTGGTCCCACTGAGGAGGATATCTCCAGCCCCACTCCCGACCCAAAAACCAGCCAGCCGCCATCCTGCCGCACGGAGCTAGAGCCCACCGCAGCCGCAGAGCCCGAGCCCGAGCCTGTCACTGTCGGAGAGCAAAGACTCGAGAGCGCCTCTGACCAGGTGTGTGAGCCGGCAACAGCGTGCGTCGTGGGAGTATTGGTGGAGATCGAGGGCATGGAGGAAAGCCCTGCCCACACTTCTGTGACTGAGGGTGAGCTGCATTCGGTTTCTGGGAATTATATGGAGGGATTAATGTACCTTGTAGACTGGTTTGTGGAGGTAAATCCTGAATTTCCTGTTTCTCTGCTGGTTCTGCCCAGCCCTGAATCTCCTGTGTCTCCGCTGGCTCCATCCAGCCCTGATCCTCCTATATTCCCTCCCAGCCTCCCACTCCCAATTCTTCCAGTCAGTTCCTCTGCTCCATTTCCGCTGGTTCCACCCATCCCTGAATTTTCTGTTTCTCCGCTGGTTCCGTCCAGCGGAGCGGGCTTCCGGAGCCCCGCCTCTGCCTCGGTTGCCGGTGCCCTCAGCGCTGCCTTGGACCTCCGGCTCTGCGGCTGCTCTCCTCCACCATGGCTCCTCCCACCGTCGACTCCATCATGGATCTTCATCCTGGCTGGTCTCTGGAGCACCATCTGGCTCCTCCTGCTCCGGGCTCCTCCCTGGCTCCTCCCTCCATCCAGTCCGCCCTGGTTCCAAGCTCTTGCTCTGTCTTTGCCTACCCCTTGCCTGCCCTACGCCTGCCTCCAGAACCCCCACCCTCCCTACGCTGGTATTCCTCTTGCGGTGCGAGGATGCACCGTTCTGGGAGGGGGCGAACTGTAACATTCATGGACTTTGAGTTTCCTTATTTGGTCATCTTCCTTTTCTTGTTTTTCCTTTTCTTTTCTTGTTCTCTATTTGCAATCTGCTAGATTCAGTTATGCAGAGTGAATGTGAACCAATCAAGTAGTTGAAAATGATTTTAATGCTGACAACCTGAAACTATAACTGAAAGCATGCTTTGAATGGGGCTGTAATTGTAAGTGAAATTAAGTATCTGTTTATTGAAGAAGATGGGAAAAGTGTTTTATATCGCAATATGTTGAGATTTAGAACTGTTTCAATGACACTATATTCCATTGTGGTGAACAGAGGAGCTTTTTTGATGATCTTGCTGTTTTACTCAAAGAGCATTTAATACTAAGCACGTAGCATGCTAATATGTGTTTCTGCTCGCTAGCAGTTTGTTAGCTAGTTAGTACAATCTGACAACTCTCTGTTGTAAAAGAAACTAAATACATGAAATTTAACAAATCAACTGTGTCAGGCAACCAAATAACTATTTAATTAGATTACTTAAAAATAACTATTCCATGATGTTGAAATTACGTGATCAAATTCTATTCAGTTCAACTTCATTGATTCACGAGGAAGTGATGTATCTTAATAAATCATGCACATTACAAAACGTTACAAACAAAACTAGTTTTACAAGAAATACTATTTCAGTCTTTCTACTTCACATTAAATTCAATGTGTTGCTTCTTTGTAATTATTTGTAATATTCACTTGAATTTCTGAGAGAAAATTATTTCAAAGGAAATCCTACACCAAATTTTTTTCAGTGACCTTTTTTAATTTTCAGAGTATATGTATACGAATCATATGCATGCAAGTTTGCTCTTTATAAGATGTATGACAGAGGTTAATACAAACATTCTGAATGAAACTCACAAAATGTAAGTTCCTAACTGCTGGGGTTTTTTTCTGCAGTGCTGGAGACCCTTTTAGAGCCTTGAAGTCCTGTCATCCTCGTATCAGCCGATTTAAACAATCACTTCCTCTCTCACTCAGGAGTTGTTCAGATATAATAGAGTTCATGCCATCTTCATTTTCTCTACTAACTTGCCGACTCATTGGCCCAGTGGTGAATTACCACTTCTCTGAACCGAGAGCTCTCAAAATCAATCCTGTTCCCCATGCCATCCCTTGAGGCCCTCAGCCAGCTTCTTACAGCACTGAGAGACACCACTGATCACCATCATCAACATAATTAGCCTTCATATCAAACGCAGATCATAAGAGAGCAATACTTTTGGCTGCCATTTCAAAATGAGCTTTGATTTGGAAAGGGGAGGGTTTCATACCTCAGTTTCTTTACAAAATAACAATTAAAGAAATAAATAAGTAATTATTTACTCCTGTTTTGCAAACCCCGTGAAACTGTCTTTCTTCTGCAGAACACACAACACTAGTCAATGTTTTTGTGAGTGAATAATTCAGATCAGTATTATAAACTGGATCAGCTCATACACCATTACTTTGCAAATAACAGCCAGGGAAGATGTCAAGATTTACAGTAAATCACAACTCAGTTTTCAGTTTGCTTCTTACAGAACTGCAAGCTGGTTGTGTCAGCCCATCACATGCTTTCGTTTATGATCACTGGCATACTCTATTATAAAAGTACCCAAGAGTGAAGGTTGGTCAGTTTCATTTATTAAAAGCCAAAAATAAACTTAAAGGGATAGTTCCCCCCAAAATGAAAATTTGCTGTTAATTTAGCTTTTTTCTTCAGTAGAACAATAAAGAAAACTTTTATTTGAAACTGTTGTCCTTGGCGATTCTCAGCACATTCACGACTGTCACATAACGACGCATGCACGAGAGCATACTCACACATAGACTGACTAGTGAAAATATAACTTTTTCATGTCCATTTTGACCATGAGGAATGCACTGTCACCTTAATTCAGTGTGTGTGGTGAAAAAAGCAAAAAAAAAAAGAACTGCACCAAAATAATGGCAACACTGCTGCTCCTGATCAGCTACAGAATCCTCACATTTCCTAACATGGGCTGCTTACACTCTGCTAACAATTCTGCTGTGAAATGGGAATAAGTCAAGCAAAATGCTAAATCCATCTAAAGGAATATTCCAGTTTAATTACAAGTTGTTTAATAAACTACTTTTGTGGCATAATTAAAATTGTTTTGACTTCTCTAGTTTAAAAAAAAAAAATCAATCAAGATTAGACACTTACAATTGATGTTTTCTGAAGAAAAAAAACACATCTTATAATTTATAAATGCACCCACATTCATTACTCTGTTAAAACGTTTGTACTTTTACAGTTCTCTTGGCACCAAAGCTGTAAAAGTGTATTTCACATGGAAATGCATGAAAATGGCACAAAAAATTAACTTAAAACATGTCACCAACACAGTGAGAATTGTCATTTTTACAGACTGGGCCTATTCACTTACAGTGTAAGTGCATCACTGAAACCCAGATTATTGGCCTTTTATATGTCCAAAAATGAGAGTATTCATAAAACAGTAGATGAGAAGTAGCCTGTGAGATTCTGAAGCACAGATGGAGACACTTCACATCATCAGATCCTTTACTCTAGGATCTTCTATGACAGTGAGTTTGAATGCAGTTAATGTTATGTGATTTGGGAGATCTGACTCTTAAGACTCAATTGTCTTGATCTGATAGTAGAAGACAAAGTATTGGTCAATTTATGTGTAAGATGTTTTTGGTTAAACCAATATACTTGAAATATGGTGAAAACGGTCTCATTTAAAAACGAATGCTGCAAGAAACTCAGTATTTTCTCTGACCTATCTGTGTAGACTGATTCTACAACTGACAGGTTTGGGAAACTCTTGGAAATTGCTCAGGTGGAAACTAACGTGAACTTTATGAGAGAAGGTGACAATTCAGTTTCAACGAGACAAAGTCATGAAGCTGTGAAAATATTTCTTTCATCAGTGACCTCAACAGTTCTTCCACCTCTGGAGACAGAACCAGCTTTATAAAGTTTGACGTCTGTTATGACAGTTTTTTTTTTCAAGGATACACAGAGTGAGTTTGGCTGTGCTCTACTGAGGGGAAGGTTCACACACTGACAGCAGTGTGAGGGAGTCTGAGTTCGAGTAAGACTCACCGATGAAGCCCAGCTGGGAGAATTCGAGGATCATCCACTCCTCTGACGGCTGCTGCAGGGCAAAATTCTTCATCGTGGTGAAGTAATTTGGCCGTGCTACAATGTCATCCTCTAGCTATGTGAGAAAGAGTGAGACAGAGAGACAATGCTGAAGAAAGACTAGCAGCTGTAAAATCATTTTAATATAAATCGCCAGTTCAATTCTTTTTTCTGGGTATCTAAGGCTAAATGATTTAAAGGTGTGTCATCTTCCAGAAGCTAATACACTTTCTTTTATCCCATCTTAAAGCTGAGATGACTAAGTAAACTCTTCAATGGTTGACTTCCTGAAGAGTGTAAAGGCCTGCTCACGAAGACACAAATGTTTGTATGATAATTGGGTCCAATTTTCACATGCAATTTGTCAGTTCACCCTAAAGCCACGGTCACACTAGACTCTGAGCATGCAACGGACATGATATGACGGCATGCTCTGTAGTGTCTTTTTAAAAACTTAAATTCAGCACATAACAAATCATCTAAAATGTAAAAACATACAATCTACTCCTCCTTCCTGAAGCGCTGCAGGTTTAAATGGATGTTCTTTGAATTTAGCTACGAGATCATGCCGTGATCTTCTGTTGGTCACACATCTTCACATGATACAATTTCACAGGTCAGAGTTCACCAAGCTTGAACTTTTTCCACTCTCCTGCATTCGCATGTGTATGAATGAAAGTCAATGGAAGGAGTGAGACAGGCCCTTAATACGAAAAGGGAAGAAAGGAAACCAAACTGTTTCAATTGAGTCTTGCAGGTTAACTCCAGAAAGTCAAAGTTTTAAGTAACAACATTTCTGGACAAGTACCACTCTTATTGGTTGGCCAATTTTTTTGTCCACAGTGCAATGGGAAAAAGATGGGAACAGTTAACATTGATGGCATTAAATAAAACTATTTCATTCCTTGCTATAAAATATATGTTAACTAAAATAAAATAAAATATACAAAACTTAATCGACTTTTATTACAGTCTGAATAGATGCATTAACAGTCTTTCATTAAAATTAAAATTCAAATGTTTATCACACAGAAACGCCCACAAAAACTGATCATAAAAGAACATGCTATAAAAGAAGTCCTAAAGTGGCCTTATATTATCACTTGCATCAATACAGTACATGCAAAAACATTGTGGAACCAGCCATTCATTCAACATGAGCATCTGTTCAATTCTTATGTTCAGTTTGGTCATTATCTTTATTTAATCTTACCTGTACGTAATAAGTCCCTTTAGTCTGGGCATACATCATCAGGAAGCAGTAATCCAGGTTCTGCTTTGTTCGCCATCTGCAAAAACAATCAGCATGTGCTTTAAATAGAATAATATACTGCCACACAAACCAACAGGTTGAAGATGATAAAAAATAGAAACAAATACATGCTGATTACAAATAAGAGGACAAGCTCAAAAAGTGACCGAAAAAAAAATCCTTTCAATTAAAATATTGCACATCGATTGTCTTTGATTCTTGCATGTCTCATCATTGATGTCGAACATACTTTGATGAGTCTTGAGTCAAGCCATTGGTTGGTGACAATGAAGAACCAAAAAAGGCATTTCCCAATCAGTGGGAATTGTTATACTACTTTACCTGATTTTTTAAAATTGGAGTTGGAAGTTCCCAAGTGCATAAAATCACCAGTAGCGTAATGTGCTAGAATTTGACTAGTGATTTATGGAAATTCCAGGTAGATATCTATATCTAAGATGAGACAACTATAGCAACACTAAATTAATGTGTTTTTGTACGAGTAATTTAGATCAAATCGATTGAATGAATGATTATACATTTATGATGACAGTTTCCATCAGTTTCCTGGGTTTCCATCACCCTGCTATTATGTACATTTTGAAGTATTGCATTAGAATCGAGTGATAGAAATGCTGAATTTAGAATAAAAATGGCCTCAGTTGAAATTAATTAATTTGTGCAAAAAAGGGTTAATGCGAATAAACTGAATGACATGACAGTATAATTGAAACTGCAGTGTAAAAGCACTAAACTGTCAAAGCAAATACAAGATCATTAAAAATAATCAGCGTTGGCGAGTACATGTAACAGTGTCAGTCGCCAGTTGGCAGGTAAAACTTATACAAAATATAACAATGCAATGCCACTGAGCCACTTTAGACAGCGAACCACGGACAAAACACACAATTATGTCAAAATACGAGGTCTTTGGTGTATTTTTATGAGTAACCTTATAACTGTAGTCTCAAATTAGTTATAACGTTATAAAGTCTTTAATGACTGTAAAGTGTTTTGAGAAAATATGTGTCAGATCCGCGTCATGTTCATCAAGTAAATCTTCTGAAGTCCATCAATGATGTAAATCAAAGAACAAAAGAAAAAGAGAAATCACTCAACTTCTTTAGTAGCTACTTAACTTTAGTAGCTTGAATAAAGATTAATCTGTATAGTTTATGCATACATTTATCATTTATGTGAAGACTGTTTTGAAATCACTTAATATTTCAGAGCCTTTTAAATGTTGGCTTTCAATAATACTGTAAAGTTGAATGGCTATAATTGATATGTAAAATTTAGGGAAAATGTATTTAATAGAGACACCAGTAGCAGTATTGGTATCAATACTTCAATTAATAATATACTACTTAGTAAAAAGATGCCATTTAAACATTTTTAAAATATACTATCTTTATGTTGCAATGGTATATGCAATGAATTACATTAATTACAGAAAAATGTATGATAATTAATTTTTTTAATCGACTGACAGACAGCATTAATATTTCTGATTTCAATTAAATTTTTTATTATATAGGTCCTCCCAGAAAGAGATCAGGATGGGCCCCACCCCCTTGACCCCCTTCACATTTTCGGCCCTCAAATTAAGTTAATGATATAGCCCTGATCTAATCTGTTAACATGGATGTGGGAAAAAATACGCACTGCAAACTGAGTATGTGTGAAACAGTTGTTACACAATGGCCTGCTCCATTTGCCGAACAATAATCTCAAACATTTTTAGGGAGAAAAATATATATATAAATCTATAAATCTGTTTGTTATTCTTTTTCTTGTAAGTAAAGGCAAATGTTTGCAGCCTAGATGTTGTTAGTGAGATTATTTGTGGTGTAGTAACTGGAATTTAGCAGCACTGACCACATTAAATGTGTCAAGTCCAAACAGATCGAGTCGAATTATAAACGCACAAGCCTCTCTCTGTTTCCACACATACAAATTCAGTGTTTTTGATAAGCTGCCCTACTAAATGGGATACCCTGCAGGAAGGAAATTATCTGTTAGAGACATCATATGTGTGTTTACAAACATTTACATCAGAGTTTCAACATCACACACACACACACACACACACACACAAAACTACTGCCATTTCTTTATAATAAAAAAAAAAACAGTTTAATATGTTTTTATGCTATTTTGTTCTCTAGGACACAGAAAGTGTCCACATAAAACATGTTTACGTTGTAGTACCCATGTCATTTTACACATTTGTGTCCTCAAAAACCATATTCTGTATACCAGAACACCCCCCCTCTACACACACATACACACACACACACAGACACACACACACACACACACACACACACACACACACACACACACTCACGGTTATCTTAAGATAAGAACATTAAACCTCTGGCATCTTTTGGACAAAAACTCTTTCTGTGTCTCTGCGCTTCTCCAGAAGGGAAGTGTACTAAAAGAAGTACCCATCAGGGTGTAAAAAAGACCAACATTTAGTTCCAGCTTTGACGCAGTTGAAAACAAAGCTCTTGTTTACAGCAAAGATGCAAACCCAACAGGGGTGAAAAGGTGACAAAGATCTGGCATACCCCTGGGAAGAACATTTTTGAAATATGAAAACTCAACAACAAGGGGGTAAAAACACACTGGACTTTATCTACACAACAGAATAGAGGCTGAACAAGGCTGTATCCGTCTCAGCCATATCTCCCTGCAGCCCAAGACCGGTTTCCCACTGAAGCTAAGCAGGACTGAGCCTGGTCAGTACCTGGATGGGAGACCTCTTGGGAAAAACTAGGTTGCTGCTGGAAGAGGTGTTAGTGAGGCCAGCAGGGGTGCTCACCATGTGGTCTGTGTGGCTCCTAGCACCCCAGTGTAGTGATGGGGACACTATACTGTCAACAAGCACCGTCTTTCGGATGAGACGTTAAACCGAGGTCCTGACTCTCTGTGGTCATTAAAAATCCCATGGCACTTCTCATAAAGAGTAGGGGTGTGACCCCTGTGGCTTGGCTAAATTGTCCCCCAGGCCTTTGTCAATCATGGCCTCCTAATAATCCCCAACCACTTGATTGGCTCTATGACTCTCTCTCCTCTTCACCTGTAGCTGGTGTGTGGTGAGTGCACTGGCGCCGTTGTCCTGTGGCTGCCGTCGCATCATCCAAGTGGATGCTGCACACTGGTGGTGGTTGAAGAGAGACCCCACACATGATTGTAAAGCGCTTTGGGTGTACAACAATACACAATAAAAAGTGCTATATAAATGCATCAGTCATTAATTCATTAACCTGGTGTACTCAGATCACATCTCTGTTATGTTAATTCCAGTATACAGACCACTTCTGAAACTTACCAAACTGGTTCAAAAACTCATCACAGTTTGGCCAGATGATGCTACCTCAACACTACAGGACTGCTTTCAGTGCACAGACTGGAACATGTTTAAAGAGGCAGCCACCTACAACAATCTCACAGACCTGTGAGTGCTTATATCAAAAAGTGCATTGATGATGTGAAAGTCAACAAGACCATCACCACACGTGAAAACCAAAAGCAGTGGATGACAGCAGAGGTTCGTGGGCTGTTAAAGACCTGAGATGAAGCATTCAGATCAGGAGATAAAGAAGCCCTCAAAACAGCAAGAGCCAATCTGTCCTGTGGCATCAAAAATGCAAAACGGTTTATGCTCAGAACATCAACAATCACTTCACAGACAGTAGAGACACACGAAGCCTGTGGCAAGCCTTTCAAACCATCACTGACTACAAGCCCCTGCCACAGGCCTGTGATAATGACAAATCCCTCACAGATGCACTCAACCACTTTTATTCACGGTTTGACATGAAGAAAACTGCCCATACCTCCCAACAACCAGGCACTCTGTCTGTCTCCAGCCAATGTAAGGAAGACCCTATCTAGGATTAACCCATGCAAGGCTGCGGGTCCTAATGACATACCTGGCCGTGTACTGAGAGACTGTGCTGTATAGCTGACAGATGTCCTAACAGATATCTTTAACACCTCGCTGAGCCAGGCGGTCATCCCCACACACAAATTCACAACCATCATACCAAAGATTACATAGTCTAGATTTAAAACTGTCACATGGAATTGATGTTGATAGTGTTGAAATTATGCAGCCAAGTGATGATATCTCAGATCATTATTTAGTTTTGTGCAAACTTCATATGGCCAAAATTGTAAATTCTTCTTCTTGTTACAAGTATGGTAGAACCATCACTTCTACCACAAAAGACTGCTTTTTAAGTTATCTTCCTGATGTATCCGAATTCCTTAGCATATCCAAAACCTCAGAACAACTTGATAATGTTACAGAAACTATGGACTCTCTCTTTTCTAGCATTTTAAATACAGTTGCTCCTTTATGCTTAAGGAAGGTTAAGGAAACCAGTCTGACCATGGTATAATGAGCATACTCGCACCCTAAAGAGAGCAGCCCGAAAAATGGAGTGCAGCTGGAGGAAAACAAAACTAGAGGTATTTCGTATTGCTTGGCGGGAAAGTAACCTATCCTACAGAAAAGCATTTAAAACTGCTAGATCCGATTACTTTTCTTCTCTTTTAGAAGAAAACAAACATAACCCCAGGTATTTATTCAATACAGTGGCTAAATTAACGAAAAATAAAGCCTCAACAAGTGTTGACATTTCCCAACATCAAAGCAGTAATGACTTTATGAACTACTTTACTTCTAAAATCGATAATATTAGAGATAAAATTGTAACCATTCAGCCATTAGCTACAGTATCGCATCAGACAGTGCATTATAGACCCCCTGAGGAACAGTTCCACTCATTCTCTACTATAGAAGAGGAAGAATTGTATAAACTTGTTTAATCATGTAAACCAACAATATGTATGTTAGACCCTATACCATCTAAGCTCCTAAAAGAGGTGCTTCCAGAAGTCATAGATCCTCTTCTGACTATTATTAATTCCTCATTAGGATATGTCCCCAAAACCTTCAAACTGGCTGTTATTAAGCCTCTCATAAAAAAACCACAACTTGACCCCAAAGAACTAGTTAATGATAGACCGATCTCGAATCTCCCTTTTCTGTCCAAGATACTAGAAAAGGTGGTATCCTCACAATTATATTCCTTCTTAGAGAAAAATGGTATCTGTGAGGATTTCCAGTCAGGATTTAGACCGTATCATAGTACTGAAAGACTGCTCTCCTTAGAGTTACAAATAACCTGCTCTTATCATCTGATCGTGGATGTATCTCTCTATTAGTTTTATTGGATCTTAGTGCTGCGTTTGACACAATTGACCACAACATTCTTTTGCATAGACTTGAACACTTTGTTGGCATTAATGGAAGTGCATTAGCATGGTTTAAATCATACTTATATGACCGCCATCAACTCGTAGCAGTGAATGAAGAGGTATCATATCGATCACAAGTGCAGTATGGAGTACCTCAAGGCTCAGTACTACGGCCGCTACTCTTCACACTTTATATGTTACCCTTGGGAGATATCATCAGGAAACATGGTGTTAGCTTTCACTGTTATGCTGATGATACTCAGCTCTATATTTCTTCGCGGCCCGGTGAAACACGCCAATTTGAAAAACTAATGGAATGCATAGTCAATTTAAAAAACTGGATGACGAGTAATTTCTTGCTGCTAAATTCTGAAAAAACAGAAGTGTTAATTATAGGACCTAAAAACTCTGCATGTAATAACCTAGAACACTGTCTAAGACTTGATGGCTGCTCTGTCAATTCTTCGTCATCAGTTAGGAACCTAGGTGTGCTATTTGATCGCAATCTTTCCTCAGAAAGCCACGTTTCTAGCATTTGTAAAACTGCATTTTTCCATCTCAAAAATATATCTAAATTACGGCCTATGCTCTCAATGTCAAATAAAGAAATGTTAATCCATGCATTTATGACCTCAAGGTTAGATTATTGTAATGCTTTATTGGGTGGTTGTTCTGCACGCTAAGCAAACAATCTACAGCTAGTCCAAAATGCAGCAGCAAGAGCTCTTACTAGAACCAGGAAGTATGACCATATTAGCCCGGTCCTGTTAACACTGCACTGGCTCCCTATCAAACATCGTATAGATTTTAAAATATTGCTTATTACTTATAAAGCCCTGAATGGTTTAGCACTTCAGTATTTGAATGAGTTCCTGTTACATTTTAATCCTCCACATCCGCTACGTTCTCAAAACTCAGAAAATTTGAATGGCATCTACGCTAATATTAGTCTGTTTCTCTCTTATTCCGAGGTCACTGTAGCCACCAGATCCAGTACGTATCCAGACCAGATGGTGGATCGGCACCTAGAAAGTACCTCTACTGCCCTGAAAGACAGCCGAGACCAGGACAACTAGAGCCCCAGATACAGATCCCCTGTAAAGACCTTGTCTCAGAGGACCACCAGGACAAGACCACAGGAAACAGATGATTCTTCTGCACAATCTGACTTTGCTGCAGCCTGGAATTGAACTGCTGGTTTCGTGTGGTCAGAGGAGAACTGGCCCCCCAACTGAGCCTGGTTTCTACCAAGGTTTTTTTTCTCCATTCTGTCACCGATGGAGTTTCGGTTCCTTGCTGCCGTCGCCTCTGGCTTGCTTAGTTGGGGTCACTTCATCTACAGCGATATCGTTGACTTGATTGCAAATAAATGCACAGACACTATTTAAACTGAACAGAGATGACATCCCTGAATTCAATGATGAACTGCCTTTAACTGTCATTTTGCATTATTGACACACTGTTTTCCTAATGAATGTTGTTCAGTTGCTTTGACCCAATCCTTTTTGTTTAAATTGCTATATAAATAAAGGTGACTTAACTTGACTTGATATCAGAATGATTTCTGAAGATCATGTGACACTGAAGACCGGAGTAATGATGCTGAAAATTCAGCTTTGATCACAGGAATAAATGAGATTTTAATGTATATCAAAATAAAAACATTTTATTTTAGACCATAATAATAGTTTGCAATATTAAATTTTTTCATGTATTTTTGATCAAGTAAATGCAGCCCTTATGAGCAGAAGAAACTCCTGAAAAAACATAAAAAAACATTCTGATCCCAAACTTTTGAACGCTACTGTATTTGATAATAATACAAGTTACAACTTTAATATGTATTAAATTCTTTTAACATTTCACATCCTCAAGTTTTTTTCTTTTGCTAAATATTTTTATAATACTGTAAACGTCTGCCCACAAAATGTTGAAATTTGTGAATGTGAGTATTATAAATTAAGCACATGCAGAGACAATCTTTGCTGCATTTATTGTTTACTGAGTCACTCTGAGATGCTGAAAACACTGGATCTTGAGCTGCTCAGGTGTAAATGAACAGTGCTGCACTTTGCTCTAAAACATCAATCACATCAGACTATACAGTTATTTAATTCACAGTATTTGCACTAAAATATATCTGGATTATTGTGCAGCCCCATTTATTGTTATTTTATATGCATTATAATTAGTTATTAGATTTTCATCAACTCATGAACCCCCTGTAGTTCCCTGGCAAACCTCTGACAGGAGTGAAAATGAGGCTGTGAGGGACAGAAGTGCCTGGATTCAGCACTGAATTGACCAGCTGTAGATAAGCAGTGTATGTGTGTGTGTGTACAGAGACATACTTTGGTTTAGTTGTGCGTTTGTGTTAATTAAAGTGAACTGACAGAACAGAGATGCTGGAAGTGTGTGTGCACTCATGAATAAGGCATAAAAAATGCTGACCCTGGGGAAACACACACACACACACACACACACACACACACACACACACACACAAACACACACATGCAAAAAGCTCATGTAAGTTCATGCGGAGAGCGCTTTCGTAAGACCTGAAACTCTAGTACATAAAAACAGCTGCCTCTAGCTAACTCAGTTTCACACATTTAGCATTGCAAAACAGATGTGTTTTCACATGATTTCATAATGTAAGTTACTTACAGAATCGAAAGAAGCAAATGTGTGTACAGTCATGGCCAAAAGTTTTGAGAATTACATAAATATTAGTTTTCAAAAAGTTTGTTGCTAAACTGCTTTTAGATCTTTGTTTCAGTATAATTACAAGCACTTCATACGTTTCAAAGGCTTTTATCGACAATTACATGACATTTATGCAAAGAGTCAGTATTTGCAGTGTTGGCCCTTCTTTTTCAGGACTTCTGCAATTCGACTGGGCATGCTCTCAATCAACTTCTGGGCCAAATCCTGACTGATAGCAACCCATTCTTTCATAATCACTTCTTGGAGTTTGTCAGAATTAGTGGGTTTTTGTTTGTCCAACCGCCTCTTGAGGATTGACCACAAGTTCTCAATGGGATTAAGATCTGGGGAGTTTCCAGGCCATGGACCCAAAATTCCAACATTCTGGTCCCCGAGCCACTTAGTTATCACTTTTGCCTTATGGCACGGTGCTCCATCGTGCTGGAAAATGCATTGTTCTTCACCAAACTGTTGTTAGATTGTT
This sequence comes from Carassius carassius, assembly GCF_963082965.1. Lineage (NCBI taxonomy): Eukaryota > Metazoa > Chordata > Actinopteri > Cypriniformes > Cyprinidae > Carassius > Carassius carassius. The sequence continues at coordinate 27,103,660 of NC_081787.1, forward strand.
GGAAGAAGTTGCTGTTGGAGGGTGTTTTGGTACCATTCTTTATTCATGGCTGTGTTTTTGGGCAGAATTGTGAGTGAGCCCACTCCCTTGGATGAGAAGCAACCCCACACATGAATGGTGTCAGGATGCTTTACTGTTGGCATGACACAGGACTGATGGTAGCGCTCATCTTTTCTTCTCCGGACAAGCCTTTTCCAGATGCCCCAAACAATCGGAAAGGGGCTTCATCTGAGAATATGACTTTGCCCCAGTCCTCAGCAGTCCATTCACTATACTTTCTGCAGAAGATCAATCTGTCCCTGATGGTTTTTTTTTGGAGAGAAGTGGCTTCTTTGCTGTCCTTCTTGACACCAGGCCATCTTCCAAAAGTCTTGGCCTCACTGTGCGAGCAGATGCGCTCACACCTGCCTGCTGCCATTCCTGAGCAAGCTCTGCACTGGTGGCACTCCGATCCCGCAGCTGAATCCTCTTTAGGAGACGATCCTGGCGCTTGCTGGACTTCCTTGGATGCCCTGAAGCCTTCTTTACAAGAATTGAACCTCTTTCCTTGAAGTTCTTGATGATCCTATAAATTGTTGATTTAGGTGCAATCTTAGTAGCCACAATATCCTTGCCTGTGAAGCCATTTTTATGCAATGCAATGATGGCTGCATGCGTTTCTTTGCAGGTCACCATGGTTAACAATGGAAGAACAATGATTTCAAGCATCACCCTCCTTGTAACATGTCAAGTCTGCCATTCTAACCCAATCAGCCTGACATAATGATCTCCAGCCTTGTGCTCGTCAACATTATCACCTGAGTTAACAAGACGATTACTGAAATGATCTCAGCAGGTCCTTTAATGACAGCAATGAAATGCAGTGGAAAGGTTTTTTTGGGATTAAGTTAATTTTCATGGTAAAGAAGGACTATGCAATTCATCTGATCACTCTTCATAACATTCTGGAGTATATGCAAATTGCTATTATAAAAACTTAAGCAGCAACTTTTCCAATTTCCAATATTTATGTAATTCTCAAAACTTTTGGCCACGACTGTACATGTGATCACTGTGTGTGTAAGTAGTTCTGTTTGTCACCAATTGCTCAGAGTGGCAGCTCAGCATTCACACTGATCATTCATGGCTAATTGCAACAAAAGAAACACACACACACACACACACACACAGACTGATGGGAAGAGAAGCATTTGTGTGCAGCAGTCATATTACCTGACCCGCTCTTTAGGGTCACCAAAAGACTCTTTGAGGCGAGAGAAGTCTGGATAGAAATGGATGGAGGGAGAGATGATCTCCAACAGCCCTGACTGAATCTCTCCTGGAAACCTGAAACACATAGAGAGAGAGAGGAACTCACCTCTGTCATCATTTACATTCACATCATTCGTTTGACTTCATTTCTCTTGTAAAATATAAAAAAATATGTTTATTAAGATGTCAAAGATCCTCTTTTCATACACTGAAATTGAATGTGGACTGGTGCGGTCAAGTTTTGAATATGCTTGAATATTGACATTTAAGAGGAACATTTTCAGAAAATTATGACTTAAAAATACTTAAAATCTGTTTATTCACACAAAGCTAGACTATGATTTAATATTTAATGGTGTTCTATACACTAGTTATATACATAATAAATGCACAGTAAATACATAATAAATGTATCCCTTCTTCCATTCATTGCAAAGACACTTGAGCGAGCTGTGTTCAACCAGCTTTCTATGTTCCTTGTACAGAACAACCTCCTGGACAGCAACCAATCTGGGACTGCTCTGCTCTCAGTTACTGAAGCCCTGCGTCTAGCAAGAGCAGCTTCAAAATCCTTGGTACTCATCTTACTGGACCTGTCTGCTGCTTTTGACACTGTTAATCACCAGATTTTCCTGTCCACCCTCAGAAAGATGGGCATCTCTGGAACTGCAATCCTGTGGGTTAAGTCCTACCTCTCTGACAGATCCTTCAGTGTGTCTTGGAGGGGTGATGTTTCGAAGTCACAACACCTTGCTACTGGGGTTCCTCAAGGCTCAGTACTTGGACCACTTCTCTTCTCAATCTACATGACATCATTAGGATCTGTCATTCAGAAGCATGCCTTTTCTTATCACTGCTACGCTGATGACACCCAACTCTACTTCTCATTCCAGCCCGATGACCCGACGGTAGCTGCTCGCATTTCAGCCTGTCTGAGTGACATCTCTAGCTGGATGAATGACCATCACCTTCAGCTTAACCTTACGAAGACAGAACTGGTGATTCCAGCTAACCCATTGCTTCATCACAACTTCTCTATACAGCTGGGCTCATCAACCATTACTCCTTCGAGGACAGCCAGAAACCTAGGAGTTGTGATGGATCATCAGTTAAGCTTCACAGACCACATTGCTACAACGACCCTGTCCTGCAGGTTTGCCTTATACAACATTAGGAAGATTAGACCCTTCCTGTCAGAGCAAGCAACCCAACTTCTTGTTCTCTCAAGCTCTTGTTCTCTCCAGACTGGACTATTGTAATGCTCTCCTGGCGGGCCTTCCTGCATGTACTGTCAAGCCTCTGCAGTTGATCCAGAATGCAGCAGCGAGGGTTGTCTTCAATGAGCCAAAAAAAGCTACGTTACTCCTCTCCTCATCAGGTTACGCTGGCTACCAGTAGCTGCTCGCATCAAATTCAAGGTACTGATGCTAGCCTACAAGACGACCACTGGCACGGCACCAACTTACCTAAACTCACTGTTTAAATCTTATGTGCCCTCCAGAAGTTTGCGCTCTGCAAGTGAACGACGCCTTGTGGTGCCATCCCAAAGAAGTTCAAAATCATTCAAACGGACCTTTTCCTGGACTGTGCCCAGCTGGTGGAATGACCTCCCAATCTCAATTCATATCATTTTCAAGAAACATCTAAAGACTCATCTTTTTCGCCTGCACTTAACCAACTAACACTAGCACTTTTCCTTTTCTTGTCTTTTCATTCATAAAAAACAAAAACAAAACAAAAAACACCTGGCTATGCGTTCTATACTAGACTAATTGAGACTTGTCATGGCACTTGTACACTGTTGTTGTTCTCTTGTTGACCTGACTGCTTCTATTGTTCTCATTTGTAAGTCGCTTTGGATAAAAGCGTCTGCTAAATGATTAAATGTTAAATGTAAATGTTACAGCACTAGTATCCAGGTTTGTGTGTGTGATGCATCTATTCAGTGCAGTTTTTAAAAGTTCTTATTACTGAAATAAAAATATAACTAAAACTAAAATATAACTGGAAAAAAACAATTATAGTTAAATCATATTACCCCACCACAAACATGTTTATTTAATTAATATTTTATCATACAAACATCCTAAATATTTTAAGCAATTTCCACATTATATGCGTCAGTGTGTTGTAATTTACACTATGGTTTGTGCAATGGAAGTAAAGAAGAACTGTATTAAAATCTCCAATATCACACACTTTAAACAGTACTTATATCTCCTAACTGTGTGACTATGAGGAATGATTACCTCAGAGTATATGTCCCTATGTAGGTTTAAGGGACTTTATTTAAATGAAATATTTCACTATTGTTCATGTGCTAGTCATTATTCCTCATTTTCATTTTTAGGTGAATTAAAATCTTTAAAAACTTCTGTCATATATCACCATCTTTGTGTGACAGATTTTAAAGTACACTCATGGGCTCATATTGTACAACCCGAATTCCGGAAAAGTTGGGACGTTTTTTTAATTTTATTTACAATAGAACATATATAACATAGCAAATGTTTAAACTGAGAAAGTTTACAATTTTATGCACAAAATGAGCTCATTTCAATTTTGATTTCTGCTACAGGTCTCAAAATAGTTGGGACGGGGCATGTTTACCATGGTGTAGCATCTCCTTTTCTTTTCAAAACAGTTTGAAGACGTCTGGGCATTGAGGCTATGAGTTGCTGGAGTTTTGCTGTTGGAATTTGGTCCCATTCTTGCCTTCTATAGATTTCCAGCTGCTGAAGAGTTCGTGGTCGTCTTTGACGTATTTTTCGTTTAATGATGCGCCAAATGTTCTCTATAGGTGAAAGATCTGGACTGCAGGCAGGCCAGGTTAGCACCCGGACTCTTCTACGATGAAGCCATGCTGTTGTTATAGCTGCAGTATGTGGTTTTGCATTGTCCTGCTGAAATAAACAAGGCCTTCCCTGAAATAGACGTTGTTTGGAGGGAAGCATATGTTGCTCTAAAACCTTTATATACCTTTCAGCATTCACAGAGCCTTCCAAAACATGCAAGCTGCCCATACCGTATGCACTTATGAACCCCCATACCATCAGAGATGCTGGCTTTTGAACTGAACGCTGATAACATGCTGGAAGGTCTCCCTCCTCTTTAGCCTGGAGGACACGGCGTCCGTGATTTCCAACAAGAATGTCAAATTTGGACTCGTCTGACCATAAAACACTATTCCACTTTGAAATAGTCCATTTTAAATGAGCCTTGGCCCACAGGACACGACGGCGCTTCTGGACCATGTTCACATATGGCTTCCTTTTTGCATAATAGAGCTTTAGTTGGCATCTGCTGATGGCACGGCGGATTGTGTTTACCGACAGTGGTTTCTGAAAGTATTCCTGGGCCCATTTAGTAATGTCATTGACACAATCATGCCGATGAGTGATGCAGTGTCGTCTGAGAGCCCGAAGACCACGGGCATCCAATAAAGGTCTCCGGCCTTGTCCCTTACGCACAGAGATTTCTCCAGTTTCTCTGAATCTTTTGATGATGTTATGCACTGTAGATGATGAGATTTGCAAAGCCTTTGCAATTTGACGTTGAGGAACATTGTTTTTAAAGTTTTCCACAATTTTTTTACGCAGTCTTTCACAGATTGGAGAGCCTCTGCCCATCTTTACTTCTGAAAGACTCTGCTTCTCTAAGACAAAGCTTTTATAGCTAATCATGTTACAGACCTGATATCAATTAACTAATTAATCACTAGATGTTCTCCCAGCTGAATCTTTTCAAAACTGCTTGCTTTTTTAGCCATTTGTTGCCCCCGTGCCAACTTTTTTGAGACCTGTAGCAGGCATTAAATTTTAAATGAGCTAATTAAGTGGATAAAAGTGTAAAATTTCTCAGTTTAAACATTTGCTACGTTATCTATGTTCTATTGTGAATAAAATATTGGCTCATGTGATTTGAAATTCCTTTAGTTTTCATTTTATTAAAATTTAAAAAACGTCCCAACTTTTCCGGAATTCGGATGGTATATCATTAATTATATTAATATACATCTGAGCATTCAAAAGCTTACTGCACAAATCTTAAGCATTTAAAAAAAAAAAAAAAAAGAAATATACTAGCGATAATAGAGATACGGTTATAGTTTTTATTATTCTGAACCAGTTTTCATTTTCATCATAATTTTAAAGTTTTGAAAGTTTTGTTTTTCGATCATTTTAATTATTATTATTATTATTATTATTTTTCATTTGTAGTAGTTTGCATTTTAAAAACTTTTTTTCTTCTTTCTTTTTACTTTTAGTTTTAGTTCAGTTCAAGTTGAATTAAAGTCAAGTTCAATTAAATTAAAATGAAAAATGCTTCCTTGACAAAAATTATAAAATTTTATTTCAGCTATAGTTTTTTTTTTCAAGTGACATGTTTTTTATGGTTTTAGTTTTAGTTCACAATAACAACCCTGTTTTGCACCCACATAACACACCCATAAGTAGATCGATGCAGGAATGGGAGAAATAAGAGCCAACAAAAGCAGAGATCCAATCAAAACACACACAGACTGTGATCCAGTATTGTAAGCCTGTGCAAAAACAATCAGTATAAGCACAAACACATGACTAATGTGGGACAAGCAGAATGAAGCAGAGGAACTATAACACACGGAGGATGGATTTTCCCTTTGGTTTCTTCTGCTATTGTCCTCAAAAAACATATGAGGAAAAGTCTGAGGTCACACGATCTCCCACACACACATAAACACACATGCATTTATGAAACTCAAGCAGATCGCAGTCATAACATTAATGAAAATCTCCATTACTTACAGGCGCTTAAGGTTGTCAGCAACACTATTTGCATATTGTTGATCCGTCTGCAAAACAAAGCAAGAATCAATGGCTTAATAAATGTTCACCTTTTCAGCTCAGTTTTGTGGATGGATGTTTTAAGTACAATGTCGATTCTCATTTCCTGACTTTTCCTGCTAAAGAGATTATACAGAGAAACTTTAACTGTCCAATAATGGAAGCAAATTCTGATGAGCTGCTAAAGCACTTTCCACTATAAAACAGCAGAAAATGCTCCGTTCAAAATGCAACCAAAGTATGCACCGCATTCTGAAAGAATGAACAGAATTACAGCAAGTTCTTTCTGTAAGATTATTATTATTTTTTTATTTTTTTACTTTAGGTCTTTAATCAGTTTATGGATTGCATTGTCATTTCAAACTTGAAATACCATCTTTAAATATAAGCCGTTTGGATTTGCAATCTGTTATCAATTACATTCAGATATTTTTAACTTGTACACCTTTAAATTCATGTGTTCATTCTTTATAATAGGGTAGAAAAGACCATCACACCTTCCGTTTTCTGTCTGCTTTAAGCAATGCTCTAGAGCTGTTTTGAGGCACTATTACTGTATCAAACAGAGCCAGAACAGTAAAACTCAAGGCCAGTGTACGAGGGCATAAAGTGAGGATCCAGACACTGTGTCTGTGTTCATGACCTGACGGACTCGTCAGATCCTCATTATTTCCACAGATCTCCAATGACTAAGTCATTGTTATCTAAACTATCAGAGCGATTCCTGAGACACAGGGAAGAGAACGAGTGATAGATGATGAGGAAACACCTGCAGCAATCTTTCCATTCCAGAGAAATAGGAAGTTTGGGGTTTATGACTTAGATGAAAAACCAAAGGTCTGAAATAACTTTTATTACAAAGCTTGTTTTACATAAACATGCTTATAAGTTTATAAAACAATTCAACTTTATATTTTCTATATTATCATATGCATGCTGTCATCAAGTCATACTTGCGTTTAGGCTACTCTCTGAACTGTTACATAAAGTACTACATTTTTATACATGTAAATGCCCAATAATTTGTATTTTGATGATCTAAATTTACTTTCACTTTCGAATAAGCGCCAATTTAGTGTCAATTGCTTGAATGCAACAACAAAATACAGCGTCAAAATCAGTTTAATCTATGTATAAAACATCAAACTTTTATAACAAAAAAAAAAAAAAAAACATACCAAAATGAGTAAGAAGGCTTGGACGCACAGCGTACACTTTGATGTCAAATAAAATATATAAATGACACAGTTTAAATAAAGTAAAAATCAGACACTGCTTGTGTGTTTTTTTGTAACTTGCAACTTATAAAATTAGGAAAAGAAAAAAAAAGAACGATCTCTCTCTCTCTCTATCTCTCTCTGTCTCTCTGCCGTTAGAAGCAGAGCGCGCAGACTCAGTTAATGCAAGTGCACGCACGTTTATAATGCTTGGAGACTTGACACACTCATATTTAATATATTTCAAATCAGCAACACAATCTGAGGTGAACTGTCACATGAATGTTTTCTATGACGCTCAAATTGCGTTAAAGCATATTTTACGTTGATCCAGAGAGCATGCATGTGCAGTCTCGAGCGCGTGTCATGTTTCTATGGCAACCAATGAGGGACACTTCGACCACCGAACTGCGCTTTACATTTTCTCCCATTTTTATAATAATATAAATGAACCGTTTAATCTGAAAGTTTTATTGGTCAGATTCAGACTCGATGTAGAGCAGAGAGCACAGAGATGTTAGCAAATAAATAACGTCAACGGCCATGGCATTGCACGAGCGAACGTTATTATAGTTCAACAGGGCAAACAGTCAAAGTTATTATGCGAGTTAACTCGAGTCAGAATGTATATGTGCACAGCTGCATTTGTCATCCGTCACCGTGACATCAAGTGGACTTTTGAAGCTGAAACAATTAGTGGCAGTGGCAATTAGTATTCAGCTTGGACTTGGAATAACGAGCGGAATAACATGAATAACTTTCTTGTCGGAGGATTGTAATGCATCACAGGCAGTCAGGTACGAGGAAGAAAGACTACCGCTACTTAAATTAAGTAAGAAAAAAAGTATTTAGGCGTTAAGGTTTCCTCCAGGCTGTCAGAGCTGACTGGACTCAACTTCACTCCTCTACTGAAAACATTAGAAGACGACCTTCACCGCTGGCACAACTTACCACTCTCCATCCAGGGCAGAATAGCTATAATCAAAATGACAATACTTCCAAAAATAAACCATTTTTTCTCAATGATCCCAACCCAACCTTCTCTCAATTGGTTCAAATCTTTAGACTCCATCATTACCCGATTCTACTGGAAAAATAATCCACCCCGGATAAAATTAAGCACTTTACAAAAACCCAAATCCTTAGGAGGATTAGAAGCACCGCATTTTTACCATTACTCACTAGCAAACCAACTTCAATACATATATAAATGGACTCACCCCACTCAGTCAGACATGGCTACATGGCTAGACATAGAACAATCAATCTGCGAAAAATTGCACATATCAGACATCCCATTTCTTAGTCAGTCCATTAAACACCACCCATGTTTCAAATCATTGACAATAGCCTCTGCTCTGACAGCCTGGTGAAAATATCATCACATCACAAACTCCAATCAGGCCCCATCTGAACTCACCCCACTCTGGAATAACCCTGATTTCACAAGCAACAAAAAAACACTAAATTTCCATAAATGGGCACAAAAGGGCATCTCACATTTAAAGCAAATTTTTCAGTCTAACAACTTTGTTTCATTTTCTTACTTAGTCCAGGAGTACGGTATCGGGAGCAATCAATTCTTGAATTATCTGCAACTCAAATCAGCTGTATTATCCAAAATCAACAACAGAACTATCAACATTCACCTTCCTACCGCATTAGCAGATTTAATTAATATATCCTCCCCGAAAAAATTACTTTCCAAAATATACAAAATTTTAGCTAATTCAAATAATACCATAACTTTACCAACAATCAAATGGAAAGAAGACCTTTCGATTGCTCCTGATACCGACTTCTGGACTAAAATTTGTAAAAATATTTTTTCCATGACTAAAAACGCCAACCTTCAGCTCATACAGTATAAGACTCTTCATAGAACACACTACACTGGGGAAAGGCTGGCAAAAATGGGATTCACATCAGGAATTTGCTCACACTGCTCACAAAACTGTCCGGACACATATATCCATGCCACATGGCACTGCCCACCCATTAAACACTTTTGGAAAGACGTCACTGAATCCCTGTCCCGCCTCCTGGGCTGCCGCATCCCATTATCCCCGTTACTCTGTCTACTAGGTGATCTATCAACTCTCAATCAGGAAATAACAAACAAAAGGATGCTCCTTGTAGCCTTAGCCATCGCCAAGAAAACTATCTTCCTGAACTGGAAATCCCGAAGCACTATTCACATAACACACTGGAAAAATCTGCTCATAGACTACATCTCCCTAGAATATTTTACACCTCATTACAACTGTATATCGGAACCTCAACACTCCAGATCAGACCTCATCCAACTATTACAAATCTGACACACTCATCCCGATTAATTATGTATTCATTTATTATTATACATTTATACAAGATTTTAGTAATATTTATTATTAATATTTAATATTAGAGTATTTTCATTATTATAATTATTATTGACATTATGGTTATTAATATTTTCAATATCATAGAAACATTTAACAGTGATGGAATGATGGCGATGTGGTGATAATTTGCTTGATATAAGGACGGTAATGGTATAACGTATATATTAAATGATTAAAATAAAATAAAGTGAAGTGACATTCGGCCAAGTATGGTGACCCATACTCAGAATTTGTGCTCTGCATTTAACCCATCCGAAGTGCACACACACAGAGCAGTGAACACACACACACACACACTGTGAGCACACACCCGGAGCAGTGGGCAGCCATTTATGCTGCGGCGCCCGGGGAGCAGTTGGGGGTTCGGTGCCTTGCTCAAGGACACCTAAGTCATGGTATTGAGGGTGGAGAGAGAACTGTACATGCACTCCCCCCCACCCACAATTCCTGCCAGCCCGGGACTCAAACCCACAACCCTTCGATTGGGAGTCCGGTTCTCTAACCACCAGGCCACGACTTCCCTATATAAATGAATAAATAAATGGATAAATGAAATGATGATGATAATAATGATATAAATATATAAAATATAAAAATATAACCAAATCAAGTCAACATTTAACACATACCACACATGATTTTAATGCACCAAATGCTGATTTTAATGCACTTCACCTTCTTTTAATGCACCACCTTAGTTTAGGCATACATACAAATAGTTACTGTACAGTGAATGAGAAGAAAGGGAAAGAAAAGGGCAGGAAGAAAAAAAAGAAAAAAAAGAAAGAAAGAAAAAAAAAAGGGGAAAAGAAAAAAGGAAAAAGAAAAAAAATATATATATATTTTTTTTTGCACACTGACACAGAAACTAGGAGAGGTGTGGTATGTGGTGGGTGTGTGTCACACGTGTGTGTATTGTTATTATTGTTATTATTATTATCATTATTATTATTATTATCATTATTACTACAATAATCATTATTGATATCACTGTCGCCATCAATTTTTTTTTTCATTGTTATTATTACTGCTGTTTTATTGTTGTTTTTGTGTTCTGTTGTTGTGTTATGTGTTTACCTTATGTATAATAAAAAAATAAAAATAAAAAATAAAAAGTAAGAAAAAAAGTTGTAATTTTGCAACAGGTTTATTGACTTAATTATTATTATTATTATTATTATTATTATTATTATTATTATTATTATTATTATCATTATTACTACAATAATCATTATTGATATCACTGTCGCCATCAAAAATTTTTTTCATTGTTATTATTACTGCTGTTTTATTGTTGTTTTTGTGTTCTGTTGTTGTGTTATGTGTTTACCTTATGTATAATAAAAAAATAAAAAGAAAAAATAAAAAGAAAAAAAGTTGTAATTTTGCAACAGGTTTATTGACTTAATTATTATTATTATTATTATTATTATTATTATTATTATTATTATTACTACAATAATCATTATTGATATCACTGTCGCCATCAACGCAAAGTGTTATAATCGCCATCTTTAGCATTACTATTATGTATATATATATATATATATATATATATTTGTTTTATTATTATTTATTATTACTATTGTTTTTATTATTATTATTACTATTGTTGTTGTTATTATATTATTATTTATATAACTATTGCAATTGTACTTTCAATACAAAATATTATCATCATCGCCATATTTAGTATTACTATTATTACTGTTATTACTGTTGCTATTATTATTGATATAAATGTTGTTATTATTATTGTTGTTATTATTGTTTTTATCAATATCAACATCACTTACTTAATACTTCTACATATTACTATTATTATTATTATTTTTTTTTTTCATTGTTATTATTACTGCTGTTTTATTGTTGTTTTTGTGTTCTGTTGTTGTGTTATGTGTTTACCTTATGTATAATAAAAAAATAAAAATAATAAAAAAAAAGTAAGAAAAAAAGTTGTAATTTTGCAACAGGTTTATTGACTTGCAATAGCAATTTAAGGTGGAATATGTGAACGGTTCCAGTCGGGTCTGTGTCTTCGGGTCCAGCTTTCAAATAATAGACGGGTCTGGGTAGTACATTACGGATCTCTTTTGGCGTTCGGGCACAAATTTTTGGACCCGTGAAGACCTCTAGCACAGAGTATGAGAATTCCAAGGAAGGGATTTTTGACAATTTTATGTGTATGTATCTAAAACGCAAGGAGACGTGACAGAGTTCTCTTTCGCTTCTTCTTGTGGTTTAAAATTGCTTGAACTTGGAACTTGAATTGGCAAATTAATCTGGTCTGGTAATCAACTGCTATCCGTTTAATCTCAGAACAATCATTAATTTATTAATTAGCCTAAGACAAACGAAAATACAGAATAATTAGAAGCAATCATTAACGCACAAAAAAATAACAGTAAACAATAAACAATAAATAACAATAAACGGTAGCAACACTTTCCAGTATTGGGTCGTGACCCGGTTGTTGGGGACCTCAGCTCTAATGTATTAGTACTGCAAGAAAGGTATTTTCTATGGCCACGAAAATTTCTTAGAGTTGATTTGAAATTACACTGAATGTTCGCTGGATGAAAAGTTTAGTTGATGGTAATATTAATTCTGCTACAGTTACTACTGGCAGCTGCTATAAATAATTGTAATTAATCATCGTTATTAGTAATTATTTATATACATTTCCCTTTTGAGTTAATTTGCTACATGAACAATATTAAGAGTTATAATATTAATATTAGGAATATAACGATTAACCAGCCAGTTGAAAATCGATTAAAATATGTGATGATTAAAATTTGTTGAAATGCTAAACAATTGCGATTCAATTAGGGGTAGGAGTTTATATTATTGTATGTTTGAGGGGAACTTACTGTCTTTAGAAAAGTTTAGATGGTATTTTTTTTATCCTGCTTTTGTATAAAGCATATTAAAGTTCATAAGTGCAGCGCTGCTTTGTTTACAGCGGAAACCAAGGAAACGCTTTGAGAGTGAATCTGCATCTCGATCAGCTCGTCTGCTGTTTTTGTTTCATGCAGATTTTGTTTTATGTATAGTTTCACAAAACTGCTCATTACATGTTACATGTATGCAGCATCTTTGTTTGGAACATGATTAAAATGCAGTGGTTGCCTCTAATTTGGCCTTGTTTTAAAATGTAGTTTTGTTATACACATTTACATTATATGTACATTTTGTTATTTAGCAGACGCTTTTATCCAAAGTGATTTACAAATGAAGACAAGCAACCAAAACCAACAAAAGAGCAATAACATGCAAGTGCTGTATCAGTATATTATTGTAGTTTTATATTTCAATTTCACAAAGAAATGTGCAAGATTTTGTCCAAGCAAAAATAAAAGGCCACATTTAATTTTATAATTTGTCTTAAATCTCATTTTGTTAATAAAAATCATGAATCGAACCGAATCGTGAAATCAAAATCATGAATCGAATCGAATTGTGAGTTGAGTGAATCGTACCATCCCTAATTAATATTAATAGTAAAGCCTGCCTTTAACAACACCACTAGTTTCTTGCAATCAAATGAACAGTAAGGATTTCCTGTGAGCCATCATCAAAGCACATCCTTCGCTGCGGTCTGACTTGATCAACACATCCTGAAAGCCGAACCATGCTGCATATCAGTGAAACTGACTGGCATGCATCTAAAGTGTATATGCAAACTACATTTAAATGGATGCAGGTGTGTGGTAAGCAAAGAAATGTGAAAACAAGAAGTAACGTACATTTATACTATTAACATAACTCAGTTACAGAACAAGCTTTATTAATGGTCAAGTTCTGTCACAATTTATTTTAAGGTCCAATTCTCACTATTAACAAACCATTACAGCTCAAACATACTCAACAGAGTACAGGATGTGGATATTGCTGTGTTTTCATTAGCTGTGTTGAAATATGCCCACTTGCTTTACTATACCATAAGAGATGGGCTATCAGATCCATACACTAGACAGTAGAGTACACACTACACAGTGCGTAGTATAAGTGCACAGTGTATAGTCGGTCATTTGGGACACTACTTGTGTTAATTGGGCTGTGTAGAGACACTAATGAATGAACAGCAGGGCAGTGATGTGTTATCACGGGTCAGTGCTGCTAGCAGCTACAGCCAACATTATAATCATTGGGGAAACAGACCTGCAAACTAAACGTTACAGACAACTCCTAGATAAACTACAGCAAAACCACTAGTTTAGAAAAGTCTTTAGCTAAGTAACAAGCTACAGTAGTAACAAAACATACCTAATTTCACTGAAGATAGTTGAGGAACTTTTACATCAGACGATGTATGTTTTTATTTAAGCAATTCCAGACAAACAAGAGGACTGTTGTTCCCAAATATCAGCATGGTAATCATTGCTATGCAGTATTTGGAAAAACATCACAAATGCAAGTGTGACATTGATTTATACCACAATTCAACAAACAAGAAGTTAATATTGAGTAACTTACATTTTAGACAAACTTTTAGATTTACGTTTCACTTTGTTTGGGACTTTCTGGTCGAGCAACAGTCAAAGGTCATGACTATGGTATTTGGTATTTTCACCAACAAAAAATGGTTTTAAGTCAGTTATTTCTATGTTTTGCTGTAGTGTTTCAGTAGTAAATATCAGTTTACATTTCCAAACATTATATTTGCCATTAATTGTAATAATCCAGTGATATTTTTATTTGCACAAGGAGTCTGACAGCCGCCAGTGCTCCACACAGAGATCTGATCTGATCATCATCAGTCTGTCTGGAATAACATGAAGAAACAGAACAAACTGAGACAGACTCAATCCAGGAGAAGTGTGACACTATAGAAATAACTGACTTAAAACCATTTCTTGTTGGTGAAAATACTAGTGGCCTAAGACTTTTGCAAAGAACTGTTTGTATATATATACATATATATATATACATAATAGAGAAAGCAGGTAAAGTCACGAGAAAATTAGATGTGACTAACCCACGTATGATTACACATCACACACTGGGTCTCAAAGAAAAATGCTACATCCTTATTTAAAAAGATTCCATTCTCCATATTCTAGTTGTTATGATCTTACCTCGGCGATGAAGACGACAATCACACAGTCCTCCTTCTCGGCCGGACTCAGTTCTGACATCAGTGAGCTCAGCGTGTCCGTCAGATAGGAGTGCACCTCTCTCTTCACACTGGGCACCCCCAACACTATCGACACTGAGAGACAGAGAGACGGTCACTGATCAGCCCCGTGAGCATTAACTTCTGACAGACACACACACACACACACACACACTTCAGCCTGCAGAGTCCTGTCTGATCGTGCATTTGCATTTCTAAGCGCTCAATCCTAATGAAAGCTGGATGGAGAGCAGCTCCCCTCTTAGCCTGCGGGACAGTGAGCGTCTCCTCCCCACTGGGGGCTGAGGCTGTGTTGGACAGCACCCCAGAGAACGGTCCACTCAGACGGGCCAGAGACCCGGTCACAGCTGGACAGAGAGCCGGGACAGGAGATGGAGAACAGTGCTGAGTCAGACAGAGACAGAGACACCATACATTCTGAGCGGGATGATATAATAAGAGTTTGGCGGATATGAGGTAAGAGGATCGCAAAGACCCAGACAATGAAATTAACTTTTTTATAGCTGCATTT
The DNA here is from genome assembly GCF_963082965.1 of Carassius carassius. Lineage (NCBI taxonomy): Eukaryota > Metazoa > Chordata > Actinopteri > Cypriniformes > Cyprinidae > Carassius > Carassius carassius. Next base: position 27,118,992 of record NC_081787.1, read on the forward strand.
TTTACTTTTATGAGGGCATATTTTTCAAACTGCTCTTCCAGGTCTCTATAATCACGCAAAAGGGACATAAATGCACATAAGAGTGTCACTAGAATTGGGTATTACAGGATGATGACATCATCATGCAAGACAGATAATAGACGCCTGAGGAATCACACAGCGTACAATAATGTTAAAAAAGGTTGAGGTCTGAAAGAAGTCTCATGCTCACTATCATCAGCATTTACTTTTGCAAAAATATGGTAAAATATGACTGCAATTATTATTATTTAATTTTTTTCATTTGAATATAAAGTTCAATTTAATTTATTGCTGTGATTAAAGCTGAATTTCAGCATCATTACTTCAGTCTTCAGTGTCACATGATGCTTCAGAAATCATAACTCATGCTCAAGAAGCATTTCTGATTATTATCACTGCTGAAAATGTTAATATATATTTTTTTCAGGATTCTTTGATGAATAGAAAGCATGTATTTGAAATTTATATCTCATTTTTGACCAGTTTAAATTGTCCTTGCTGAAAAAGGCACTAATATCTAATTTATAAAATATTCAATGTTAAAAATATAATACTATAGGTGTTTCATCTTGAAATTTTCAGTGTCTATTTATTCTACTTTTAACTAGTACTAATTTAGCAGCATAAACTGTTAAAGTAATAGATGAACTCTAAATATGGTCCTAACATCACTGTCTACCATGTGCTACATTTTGATCAACGGATTCAACTTAAATACGAGCTCACAGACCTATAAAAGCTGATATAAAGCAACAAACACAAAAGTATTTGTAAAGTGTTTGCAGGACTTTTCTTTGTGGTCAGCGTTAGTCATAAACAAGCATCATGTTAGTTGCACATTCAGAAACACTTGCCTCAGAGACGCTGAATACAGAGATACAACAATACTGCATTGACTCATCTGACAGCTGCAGGACACTAGAGGCACTGAACCCATATGTTACACAGAATCTGGAGGAGAATGTGAACTCATCACAGGGTTGTTTTCTCGCACTGACCTCCGGTGCGGCCCTGGCCGATGTGCACGGCCGGCTGGAGGCTGGTCTCTTTGGCCAGCAGGTGAGGCAGATGGTGGAAGATGCTGGGCAGCTGAAGGACATTCTTACTGCTGGTCACGTTCCACAACTTCAGCTTGGTCTCATCTGAATGTGATGACAAGCACACAAACACATGTGACTATAACAGTCAGCTGATTTAAACTCTTTGCACATGCTCTTGGATCAGCCTTTGTCACTACTGGAGTAGCACACATATGAACCAGTCGTATACTTTAAGGAAGTCTCCATCCAAAAAGAAAATTCTCTGGTCATTTACTCGCCCTCATGCCCTCTCACACCCTTCAACACCCCCCACACCACACACACAGACTCCTCCCCCTCTTCAACACTACATCTGACTGATTTCTTTATTTATTTACAACAAGCAAAAAAACAGTAACTTGTTATTACCTGCACTACTGACTTACTGAGTAATCCATTTGCACACTGAAATATTTTCTATGCACTGTACTGTCCATTGCAATAGTGTAATTATGTTCATATGTTCATAGTTCTGCCTATAGTGTATATACACTTTTACATAATCCACCTGTATAGTATGTTCATAGTACACCTATCTGTATATCATGCTAATAGTATTTAAAATCTGTAAATTATGTTCATAATACTTATCCGTATAGTTATTGTACATATTGTAGACCTTGTATATTCTGTACTTACTGCTAATTGCACTTCTGGTTAGATGCTAACTGCATTTCGTTGCCTTGTACCTTACATGTGCAATGACAATAAAGTTGAACGTAATCTAATCTAATCTAATCCCACATGTATATGACTTTCTTTCTTCTAAGGCCAGTTGCATAAACTTAGCCTCTTTCTTAATGTTAAGAAAGTCTTAAGAACTAGTCTGAACAGCTAGCAGTCAGCCAAGGTGTATTCAGTCTTTTTTTTTTGGATTCAACGTATCCGTCTTTATGTAACCGAATTTTAAACATATTACCAGTTTTAAGAGAAAAAAAATGTATCAATGTCTTCTGAAGCAGAATTATAGTTGTGTGTAAGACAAAAACTAATATTTTTAACGTCTTTAATTATGGCTTCTGGCCAAACGTCATTAAAAAAATGATTTAATAGATTTACAAATACAGCCAGGATACAAAAAATGTAAACAACAAAAAACATAAATAGTAATAAAGAAATAAAATCAAAGGATAGATATAAACATTTGTTTGATTGTTTTTGGGTATTACTGAATTTTAAATTATTATTGTCTTTAAAATTCTGAGCCTTAAAATTAGTTAACAGGAAGCAAAGAAAGAAAAGACAGCAGAAGACAAAGAAATGATAATAAAAAAGAGCTTTGAGTTTATTAAATATTACTAGCATATGTCAGAATTTGTCTTTAAAGGCTTATTTCCCCCATATTTACATTTATACTGTCTAGCTAATAGAAGTAGCAGCTTAATGCTATTCCTCATGAAAAGAAATGTCATAAGTAAAAAGAAAAAACATTTTTAAAACACAGCTGACAGCTGGGCATGATGTGATCCTCTATAACAGAACAGAAAACGACTAAAAACAAGCTGAAATACAGCTGCAAGCAGCAATTACGGAGCCAAGCACAGCAGAGGCAAAATGAGAAGCTAATCATGGCATGTTGCATCAGACCAACTGAAACAATGGGTAATCAAAGCTGTTTTAGAATGATTTTAGTTGAAATGGCTGAAAAACCATAAATGCAACCACTAGAAATAGCGTTAAGGAATTATCACTTTTGACCAATAGGTGGCAGTGTTACCAAATTGATGTGGCGTGGTCAGTTTGAGGTGACAATGGCACACACAGAGTTTGATGTAAATATGTCAAAGCGTTGCAGGGATACAGCCCTTTGCTTTCCAGCAAATTAGTTGATAAACGAGAACCATGTGTATATCAACATGAAATCCGTAACTTTCTGCCAGCATGGTCTGAAGATGATCTGAGTCTAATTTGGTGAAAATCGGACTGACAGTCTAGGAGGAGTTCAAAAAAGTCGGTTTTCAACATAAATCAAAATGGCGGACAGGAAGTTCAGTCAATTATGGCAAAACTGGAATCGATGTTCTCGGCATGATCCAAGGAATCTATCAACATCTCATTACAATAGGATCATGTGAGCAAAAGTTATTAGCAATTTTTTACATTTCTTTATAACTTTTGGCCACAAGGTGGTGCTGCCACCGATCTTTTTGAGTACCATCAGGGCATTGTGTCGGATATGTATACCAAGTTTTGTACCGAAATTTTAATGCGTTCGTAAAATATAGCATTTTACTACAAAATTCAAAATGGTTGACATGGGAAAATTGGGTATCATTCAACTCGGCATGATGCACCCAATTTTGTGATTTTTGGCCAAACCATTCAGAAGTTAAATAAAAAATATGAATTTTTCATATCCCCTGTTTGACACCAAGATTGATCTCATTATATCCAAACCATTGCGGAGATTGAGCCTCAGATGCACATATGTTTACATATTTCGAGAACGGTTTGATAAACCAAATTGAACTCCATAACTTTTTGCTGGCGTGGTCTGAAGGAGATCTGAGCCAATTTTGGTGAGAAGCAGACAAACCGTCTAGCTTGAGTCTGAAAAAGTAGGTTATTCAAACAATTAAAAATAGCTTATGTTTATGGTGTATTGATTATGTGCTTTTGTGCTGAGGTGTTTTTCCTGTTCCCATACTGTACTCCCAAAAGGAGCATAGTCTGGGTGTTGTTTTTTTCTCCTCACTTCCCAAATGTTATGCTGTATTTCTTCCTCAATTCCCTCTCTTCCTGTCCCGTCTACCCCCTTGTATTGTACGTATGTTTGTGCATGTATGGACAGGTTGATGGCTAATTTCGCTGGTACTTGTGCCTAGTGACAGTAAAGGGCTACTACTACTATCAGTGTGCCAAATTTCACAACTTTCCAGCAAGCGTTTCTATGGGCTGCCATAGACTCAAGAGCGGCCCCAAATGAAGAAAGTTCCTAAATAAATGAAAGCAATTTTTGGCATGGAAACCACAAAATATATCAGTTAAATCTACTTCTCACACATGCTTCACGATGTCGTTTGTGTCAAACGTTTGAGAGTTGGCTGTAAGCGATGGTTTTAGATAAAGACGTTTCAAATATTAGTATTTTTCTAACACACCGTTTTGTTCACGTTGTGTGTTCTTTTGAAGCTATGCAATATTTGCTTCCATTACATGGCAGACAGATTTTTTTTATAGATTAATTTGTGTTTATTAGAACAATTATACTATATTGTACTCTGGAATTAGAAACATTGTGATTTTTTTTTTTTTGTGCAAAATATTATTGGACCACAATGACTTTCATTTCATGGATAAAACAGTTTAAATATTCTTTAAAACACATACTTTACGTTCAACAGAAAATAACAATAAGTCAAACTGATGTGAATGGAATGATGTGAGTAAACATTGTTGAGTCAACTACTTCTTTATTTCTAGCCCTAAAATCAAAGGCCAGTGATTGGTTGATATACTGTAAAAATGGTCCTCTGTTGTTGGGGATGTTGTGGTGTGGTTTAGTCTGACCTGACAGACTGCTCCAGGTGCGGTTGATGTCCCGCAGCGCTTGCTTCTCAGCGATGGCTCGCTTGATCTCGTCCAGCACCAGGTTCAGCTCTTTGGAGCGTTTGAGGTTCTCTTGCTCAGCGGAGTGCAGACGGTCTTTCAGGGCCAGAAATTCTCGCTGGTAAATGTCTACGACATTACCTACAAACAGAAGAGAGAGAACAACACAATTTGTGGTTTTAAGTGCCACACTTCTAAACAAAAGCTGCAACTTTTGCTTTTTCTCAACAACGTCTTGCATCACAATGAATTCTAACAGCATTCAATTATCCAGTCACAAGAACTGCTAGGTTATGCATCAATAAATAAAGGCCAGTAATTTAACACAGTATATGAGCATGTTCCTCCGAGGCCTATATTTAATGGGGTTGTTTTTCAGACCTTAATAAGACATGACAAGTCTAAAAAATGAGAGGATATTTTGAGTCTCCGTTTCTTGTTCTCTGTGCCCTTTAAAGGGCTGAAACTGCACTCGTTTACATTTAAACAATGGTTTTCTTAGACGGGGAGAGAATAGAAGTGGTGTTGTGTAACCAGCCAGTCATTCATGACATTTAAACAAGTGTTTTAGTGAGGTTGTCTGTTTTCTCCATGTCTCGGGTCATAACCTGCCATAATGTTCTGGACCCCAGAGGTCAAGAGATAGAGACAGTAATACACATCTGTTCTTTCATCCCTCAAATACAGCTCAAAGGTCAAAGTGCACAAACTATTTAAAGCATTTAAGGAAATAATGCTTCTTGTTGACACACCTTATCTATAAAAACGTAATGGTAACACTTTCCCATTACATTAGTTAACATGAACTAACAAGGAAAATATACTCCATTAATCTTAGTTAATGTTGATTGCAACATTTGATAACACATTATTAAAATGAAAAGTGGTATCTATTTGATGGACCTGACCAACAATGAACAGCTGTATTTTTATTACTAACATTAACAGAATAATGAACACTGTAACAAATGCATTGCTCATTGTTAGTTAATACATCAAATATAGTTAACAAATGCAACCTTATTGTAAAGTGTTACCAATGTAATGCTTAAATGTTTTTCAGCACAAGAACCTGTGGATGATCAAGATGTCTCAAACAATCCTGGTGTTTTTTTGTTCTTGTTGTTGTAATACTATTCTATAATAATACTAATACTAAAACTTATTCTCTGGATATTATGATTATTATACTGATACATTAATTTATTAAAGCATTATCTAAAGAGTGCATTCATTTAAGTAATTAATACATTTCTATTCAATTTAATATTTATTTTCAATCTGTATATTTTCAATCTACCGAGTCACAGTGTTTATACCCTGGGAATCAGGCTATGCCTTCCTTACTTACAGTTGTCTCTGTGTATTAAGCTGAGATAGGAGAAAGTATTTATTTCATCCATAAAATAACACACTTCACCTGTGAAGTGTAGACACTACTGCTGTATATAAGATTTATAATTTCCTCACCTGACTAAGCTCGTTTCTTTTCTTTCTTTTCTCTAAACACACTCTAGAAACGAAAGAATCATGAGGATTTATGCTTTGCGGGATAATCCTGAGCAGACAGGCTTTTTCTCGGAGAAATGCCCACTATCAGCGCACAACCCACACACACACACACTCCTCGTAATGCCAAAGCCCTTGTGTAATCTGAAATTACACTGCTCCACACAAGTGCAATCCACACTTCAGATTGGGGAGGAGAGGTACATTTAATACCATGTAGAGTGAGATGATCTACTGATGTACTGATGACATCTTCTCTATGATCCCTACACTCGATTACTGCTGAGTGTTGGAGACCTCTCATACAGACAGAGTCAGATACACACTCACATCAAGAGTGTGTGAATATATACACTAAAACACATGTATTACAGAACGTACAGTGTATCTATTATTATTATAGACGAACAGAGTGCAGATGGATTGGAACAGACAGAGTAAAGGATCAAATATACTGCAGAAAATTATGCCTTTTGTAAGATCAAAGACAGACACAAAACAAACAAACAAAAAAGCAAAGCAAAATCAGACAAAAACACAACAAAAATAAATAAATAAAAATAAAACAAAACATAAAATTGACAATAAAAGAACATTTACACAAAATAAATAAGAAAGAAAAGCAAAATCAGACAAAAACACAACAAAAATAAATAAATAAAATAAAACAAAACATAAAATTGACAATAAAAGAACATTTACACAAAATAAACAAAAAAGCAAAGCAAAATCAGACAAAAACACAACAAAAATAAATAAATAAAATAAAACAAAACATAAAATTGACAATAAAAGAACATTTACACAAAATAAATAAGAAAGAAAAGCAAAATCAGACAAAAACACAAAAAAATAAATGAATAAAATAAAACAAAACATAAAATTGACAATAAAAGAACATTTACACAAAATAAATAAGAAAGAAAAGCAAAATCTGACAAAAACACAACAAAAATAAATAAATAAAATAAAACAAAACATAAAATTGACAATAAAAGAACATTTACACAAAATAAATAAGAAAGAAAAGCAAAATCTGACAAAAACACAACAAAAACAAACCACACACAAAAAAATACGCACCAGACAAAACAATCAAAAAAGCAAAATCAGACAAAAACACAACAAACACAAAACATAAAACGCATAAAAAAACAATAAAAAAAACATAATATTTTGAAACAGGCTACACTCTCTTTAATGTTCCTTTTCTTCAAACACATGTACTCATCTGGGAATAACTGCATTAGCGTGTCTGAAGAAGGCCACAAGTGTACTCACACATGCTTTTAAAATGACTTTGATCATGCTCAGCATGTCTCTGTGTAAATTGGACACACAACAGTGTGTGTGTTTGTCCCTACTGCAGTGCATTTGGCAGCGTTCATCTTATTAAAAGAGAAGTCTTTAGACAGCCGTGACATCTTGCCAAGCTTTGCTGTCACACTGATGCTGAAAAGGGCGAACAAATACAGTTGAGAAATGTGAAAATGTGAGGGTGCTTCTCCTTGGTTTAATCGTCAAGATGATTTAACAGCATAATCATGGCCATCATGACACCTGGCGGAGTGAGACGACCTGCTGATTTAAATGTGTGTGTGTTTCCAGACGAACGGAGGTCAAAACTCACACGTCCATCAGACTCTGGAGATGCCCCTGATTCACTCTAACATCATTTTCTTAACTTCTTTCATGAAAATGTTCTGGTTTATATCAGAAGAGAGGAAAATAAAAGGGCTCGACATGAAAGCGTGAAAGAAAATGTTGCCTGTAATTCACTAAAGCTCTTAAGTGTCTTAATGAATTACTTCACAGATTTCAGCACTCTCTTCTGCTTGAGTCTTTAACAGGTCAAAAATAAACCATCCTGAAATTCATAACTGAAAAAACAGAAATCCCTGAGCAATGATGGCCGAACATTTAAAAGGCTTTACAAAATACTCCAACTGTGATAATTCCACTGGTCTGAAATGTCTTCTAATTAAAACTGCTCTTCACCTCCCACATGCTTAATTATCTCATTTAGATCATTATAATTATCTTAATATCTTGAGCTCATTTAATTGTATTGGCTTGAAAATTTCTGAAACGCATCTAAAAGAAAAACATGCATTAGCACCATGCAAGAAACTGAAGAAGAAACAAGATTTCTACATCTTCTGAGGTGTACTTGATCAGGTAACACTGATAATAATCATATCAGAATATCAGAATGATTTCTGAAGATCATGTGACACTGAAGACTGGAGTAATGATGTAATAAATTACATTTTAAAATCATTTATTTTCAATTGCAATAATATTTCACAATAGAACTGTATTTTTGATCAAAAAATGTATCCTTGATGAGAATAATAGACATTATAGAAAGATTTGTAAAAACATCTTTACGGCCCTAAACCTTTGACAGTATTTTACATATTATTTATGAGAAATAATAGCGATTAGAGATATATAGTGAAGATTTAAAAAGGGGTGTGTGTATGTGTCTGATTAACCCTATTTTGGAGAAACATTTTTACCCAGACATGAGCTAAATGTGACAAAATCTCCTTTTGGGGATGTCCTCATTTATAAAAAACATAATGTTTCTATTTTTTATGTTAAGACTCATTAGGTTTTCTGTTAGGATTAGGGCTTGGTTACTGTATGTATAGTGTTGCAAGTGTGTGTGTGCGTGTGTGTGTGTGCGTTTAAATGTAGTCTAGACAGTATCATGTTGAGCAGTATCTCAGAAGCTGTCAGAAATCCCCTTGACGCTCTCCCTTTCCATCTTATCGAGTATATTTTTGTCTTTCATTTGGCCTTCTCTCTTTGCTTTCATTTCGTAAAGTGGCTTGGATTCCTGCCTGGCTTTTTCATTATGGGCAAAATCCATACAGATCCTGAAACCAGATCATTCCATTTGTTTGAGAGGAACAATGACGTATTAAACACAATCCTCTTGCACTGGCACTCTAGTCCTATAAATGATCTATCTTTATACAGAAAATAAGGAAATTCTGACTCTGTATGTGAATGACCAGCATCTTTAACAGGTCCATAAAAAGAATAAGGGAGTAAATGGTGAAAACAGAAAGCCCTTGGCTTGTTGAATCACTGCTGCAGCGGTTGAGTGTCAGTGGATCGGTCATCCAGGCACAACGGGTCACCTCAGGTCCAGAGCCAATGACATTTCCCCAGGGACTCAGGGCCGAGTCCACCACAAACAGCTTTAATCTGGTCTACGCACTCAACTGGAGAAACCAAGTTTTGAACCATTTTTGACTAGGGCTGCAACAACTAACTGATAAAAATCAATAATGGAAATAAACAACAACACATTTTATGATCGGGTAACTACGTCTGTGCGCCTTGCATTGGAAAACATCACCAGTCATGTTATTTTACAGTAGTGAATAATGGACAACCCATTTCTAGGAAACAGCAGAGAACACAAAGTGAGCTGCTGCAGGGAAAGTGCATGACAAAAGTTATTCTTAAAATGAGAATGCTTTATGTTATGCGCTTCAAACAAACTTAAGCATATGGTGTATAGCTGGCTTCCTCATGTGCAATGACAACACATGTTGTTTTGTGCATTTGATGGATGTCTTCCTTGTGCAAAATTTACATTTATGGTAGTACATTTACATACATGGTTATATACTGATCCTGATCTGACTGTAAATGATAGAAATTCACAGGTACTTTCATTTTGCATGAAGGTTTGTTTTGAAAGCAACACCTGTTCAGACGTCACCTGAACGAGGACATCAGACAGAGGAACTGTTGTAATGACTGTCAAGATTATAGTCGGTTTTGGTTTCATTTTTCTGTGTTTACTCTATTCCCATCTGCCTAATTTCTCATCGGTTAATTAGTCCCACACACCTGTTTCTGTTCTCCCTGATTATTTTCCCAGTGTGTTTTCACTCGGAGTTTTCTTTCTTCATCGTCTGTTCTCATTTACATACATTTTTGTGTGGATTTGCATTGACTTCTGTTATTTTCTCCTAGATTATTAAAGTATTTTCTTACGCTGTCCCTGGATTACGAGTGGTTGATATAACTGGATGGCAGGGTCCAGCAGATGCAGTAACTTCCACAATTCTGCCTCTTTTTTCTCGCTCATTTACTGTGCATTTTGGCAAAATAGATTTTTTTTTTACATGAAGCTGTTCTTCAGGCATCAGTCCATCAGTGTTGCTGTGATGTTAATTCTTGTGATTGAAACACTTTAGATTAGGGAACACTTTTAACTAGTTGCTAATTAATAAGCATATTACTAGCACATCTGTGTTTATCTGTACTTATAAAAAACATATTTATGCCTTATTCTGCATGACCATATTCTACATCTACCCCATACCTAAACTTAACAGTTACATAGTAATACGCAGCAAATAAGAGTTATTGGGGCAAAAGTTGTAGTTAATAGTAAGAATTGGACACGTGAGAGAGATAAATGCAACTGTGGCAATAACAACATGGCATAACAAAACAGCACATTGAAGATGCCACTGCCATTATTTTTACATCACAACAGTCAAGTGAGAGCAGCTGGAGTTTTTAAAATATAAAAAAAACATTTCTGTTCGGCCTTTCTTATGCACGTTTTCACTGTGTGCTTCATGAAATCAGACACTACATGACAGACAGACCAGAGAGGGGGGGGGGGCTCTGACTAATCTTATGAATCGGATGTGTAAGGAGAAACTGAATAAAACATGATTTCTTTATCTGTGTGCTGCTGCTGTATCACTTTATAAGGTCACTGTGGTTTAAATGCAGGAGGAAAACAAGCACCGGGTGAGTCAGATGCAAATGAGTGCAGTTACAGTACCCTCTGCATAGATGAGTACAGTAGATGATACACGTGTGTGTGTGTGTGTGTGTGTGTGTGTCTGTGTGTGTGTGTGAATATGATCATATCACAAGTCACAGTCACATACACATACACACACATACAGTATGTCTGATTTTTTTCAGCATGGTAAGCTACTCTTTTGTATCTTGAGGTGGTCAAACACAGAAATAAAAATTGGCAAATTGTCTTGAAATAAACAGGAAATAAATCCAAGCGATCAGGCTTAAAATGCAATATGACATTGGCTGTTGTAATGAATATGATATTTAGTATTATATTCAGTCATGTAGCAGTGGGTATTCTTCAGGAATACATTATATAATGAGACAACAGATTGATCTGACAGCAAGAAACATAGTGTGACGTCGTTATATCATGATGAGACCGTGATAAGTGATCACAGCACTAACAGCATATAATAAATCAGTCATAAACTACTCAAGCATGTTAAAGCGGAGGGTCTATAAACCCCTTAACTGCAGTAAAAATCACTTTAACACTAAGGGCCCTATCATACACACGGCGCAATGCGACGCAAGGCGCAGTGCAAGTGTGTTTGCTAGTTCGCATTTTCCCATCCAGCGCCACCTCATTTAATTAGCAAATGCATTTTGCACTCATTTGTGCGCCCATGGGCATGCTGGTCTGAAAAAGAGGTGTGTTCAGGCGCATTGCTATTTTAAGGAGCTGAAAATAGACTGCGCCATAGACCAACTCAAACCTGGTCTGAGGTCAATGGCGCAATATTGTTTTGTTATTTAAAGAGCGCGTTGGTAGAAAATGCGCCTCTCTGCGGGTCCATAGTGCACGTTGACTTTGCTTATTACACACAGGGATGTGCATCACACAAACATGCCAAATATTAAAAACAAAAGGATTACAGTGTAAAAGAATATTATTGTGTAGGCTGCATAAATATACAAATGTAGTGATGGATAGTCATTGCGTGTATTAGAATTAGGCTACCTATTTGCAATTCAGCCTATTACTACTTATAATGATGAATGAAATTCTACTTCATCCCACGCCTTCTTCACCTCGGTCGACTCCTGCTTGTCCCGAAGATGATCTCCTCACGTGCTTTAAAGGGTTTGTTCACCCAAAAATGAAAATTATGTCATTAATAACTTACCTTCATGTCGTTCCAAACCCGTAAGACCTTCATTTATCTTCTGAACACTGTTTAAGCTATTTTAGATTTAGTTCGAGAGCTCTCAGTCCCTCCATTGAAGCTGTGTGTACGGTCTACTGTCCATGTCCAGAAAGGTAAGAAAAACATCATCAAAGTAGTCCATGTGACTTCAGAGGCTCGGTTAGAATATTTTGAAGCATCGAAAAAACATTTTGGTCCAAAAATAACAAAAACGACGACTTTATTCATCATTGTCTTCTCTTCCGTGTCTGTTGTGAGAGAGAGTTCAAAACAAAGATGTTTGTCATATCCGGTTCGTGAACGAATCATTCGATGTAACCGGATCTTTTTGAACCAGTTCACCAAATCGAACTGAATCGTTTTAAACTGTTTGCGTCTCCAATACGCATTAATCCACAAATGACTTAAGCTGCTTACTTTTTTAATGTGGCTGACACTCCCTCTGAGTTAAAACTAACCAATATCCCGGAGTAATTCATTTACTCAAACAGTACACTGACTGAACTGCTGTGAAGAGAGAACTGAAGATGAACACCGAGCCGAGCCAGATAATGACTCGTTCACGAGTCAAGAACCGGTTGCATCGGTTTTTGGATCACCAGTAGTTCTTTCGGACAGTTCGATTCAATAAACCGGTTGAAGAAAATGGTTCACCGGTTCTTTTGCGCTCGACGTAATGGCGTCATTGGCGATGATTGCCCTTGAAGCCTTCGGTTTACCTGGGCTCATAACATTAGCACAGAATCAGTTCAGAATCAATCACCGAAAGAATCAGTTCGGTTCAGACGCTCTGTGTGTCGGTCTGCTTCACGCTGAATCACACATGCGCAGTATCATCAGCTCCTCGGTTCTCGAATCGGACTCGTCTGACAGAAACGGTTCTTGACTCGAGAACGAGTCATTATCTGGCTCGGCTCGGTGTTCATCTTCAGTTCTCTCTTCACAGCAGTTCAGTCAGTGTACTGTTTGAGTAAATGAATTACTCCGGGATATTGGTTTGTTTGAACTCAGAGGGAGTGTCAGCCACATTAAACAAGTTAACAGTTTAAGTCATTTGTGGATTAATGCGTATTGGAGACGCGAACCGTTTAAAATGATTCAGTTCGATTTGGTGAACTGGTTCAAGATCCGGTTACATCGAATGATTCGTTCACAAACCGGATATGACAAACATCTTTGTTTTGAACTGTCTTACAACAGACACGGAAGAGAAGACAATGCTGAATAAAGTCGTCGTTTTTGTTATTTTTGGACCAAAATGTATTTTCGATGCTTCAAAATATTCTAACTGACTCTCTGATGCCACATGGACTACTTTGAAGATGTTTTTCTTACCTTTCTGGACATGGACAGTATACCGTACACACAGCTTCAATGGAGGGACTGAGAGCTCTCGAACTAAATCTAAAATATCTTAAACTGTGTTCTGAAGATAAACGGAGGTCTTACGGGTTTGGAACGACATGAAGGTAAGTTATTAATGACATAATTTTGCAAATTGGGTGAACTAACCCTTTAACTTCGCACACGAGAAGATCTGTTTCTAAGCTTGAGAAGTGTTCAGTTTTTCCACCAACAAATTCCGCCATGTAAATACTGTAGCTCTTAAAGGGAATGGGAGATGACACTCTGATTGGTCTATTGAACGTTACGCCCATTACTCATTAAGAGAATAGGGACAACCCATTCCAAAAATGGGTTGTCACTGACCGTTTTTCCATCGTTAAAATAGCAAAAGTGGATTTTGACAAGCCCTGAGTGCACCTGCGACGTGCGCTTTACACTTTACGTTTAGATTGTTAAAATAGGGCCCTAAGTCTCTTGTGGCTGGTTGCTTTTATATGTTTAGAATAAGGTCTCATTAGTTCATGTAATAACCAACAATCAGCAATCCATTTGTTATATTTATTAATCTTTGATAACATTACTTATTTAACTCATTGTTTGTTCATGTTAGATCAAGTCCATTAACTAATATAAAGAGATACAACTTTGGATTTCACTATCAGAATTAACATTAATAAATGCTTTAGAAGTATTTTTCATTGTTTGTTGATGTCAGTTAATATAGTCAAGTCAACTAATGTTAACAAACCATACAGTATTATAGAAGTGTTACCATTTATATTGTATAGAGAGAGAGTCTGCTAACTGATTAAATATCAAAGACATGAAAAGGAAGAAATATTTTGTCAAGGCGTTTATAAAAACTGGCAACAACAGCAATACGATAAACATTTGCTCAACAAATAATGACATTATTACACAGATGTGCGTACACAGATATGTGTGCATACACTTGGTTAGTGAAAGACATCCAATAACCTTGAGTGTTCAAACAATGATCTAACAAATCTAATAACATAACATACTCTATTACATTCAGCAGAACAATCATCTCCACATTATCATCCTCCAAATGAAAATAACCAACCTAATGCACCACAAACACACTCCCTTACACATCATTACGCACTGATTCAGCTCTCTCTTTCTCTCACACACACACACACAAACACACACACACACACACACACACACACACACACACACACACAGCTAAGTAGTAAAAGCCATCAGCTCTAATCCAGCTTAGTAAACAACTAAAAGCGCCACTATCAAATCACTCTAAAATCCAGTCTAAACTGCTCTTCACACACACACACGATCGCTCTCACACACTTTTAACGAGCCGAGCTCATTGTTTCATCTCATGAGGCTGATTATGAGGCTGTAAACTCATGAAGCAACACTACAGCTGCCTTATTAAAACATCAGCAACAGGAAACACTTCCAGTGCGTCTCACAGCCCCGCGTGTAGACATATGTGTGGAGAGACGTCTAAAGCACCTGTTCTCAAAAGTTACCATGGAGAATTGCTTTAAATTGAATATGAATAATATCAAAGTGTAAAATTAAGCATTTACAAGCACTACAGGGGTTTAATTCGATTTCTATTTGCGTGCATATGCATACACCCACATCCTCGCACATGCACACAGACCACTGAGTGATAAATAACAGATTTACTCCACACATATTCATGGCCTCTCACACACACACACACCAAGGACTATACAGTCGTTCAATTACGGTCATCTCTGCACACAGACAGGAGGAGAATGAGACACCAGGCAGGTCTTGAGTGTGTGTCCTGTAGGCTGCACTGCCGGGAAGCATTGACCACACAGATGACGGGTGATTACTGTTAACATTAGTCAGACTTTACCCAGGACAAGTAATCCGAGATCAGTTTGCTTTACAACAAATCCATTTCCACTTACTCAAATATATTTATTTCTTATAGAAATATATGTGTATAGACACACATACCTTATATATGCACATAAATACACACACACACACACACACACACGTTTGTTTTTGTGAAAAGTGTGTTCATCCCATAGGCGTAATGGTTTTTTTTAACACATGAGTGTTAATAATTACATTTATACAGTAAATCTTCACTTTTTTTCAAGAAATTAGAAGCTCTGTAGGAGATTATTTACCATAATCTCTCACTAACTCTTTAATTTAGAGATAGATGATGCTCTGAATCCTAAATATCCAATTGTTAATACAAATAAATAAAAGATCTGATTTCTGTCGATGACTGATAAAGCTGTTTTTATTTTAAATTGTAATTTTTGCACTTATATTGCAACAGTTTGATCTCTGATTTCACTTTAGATTGGAGCTTTAAGTAAGATGACATTATACATCTAGCTCATATTAACACATTATATATTATAAATATCAGTCATTGCATCGGTAATCAGTCATAAAAAGGAGGTTTATATTATCAGTTCAATTGATTTCATCATAAGCATGTCAAATTCTAGATTGAAGCATCAATGAAACAATATTAAACTATAAATCCATCAAAAAAAATATATGAAGTAAAAACACATAGGATTAATAACATACAGTAGATTTATAATATCAGCCATCACATACAATTAATGATCAGATATAAATAAAGTGCCAAACTTCTAGAACCTTACGAGTTTTGATGGTTTTAATGAACTCGAAGGCTCAGAGGTGGGCCGGTATAATGGTGTGTAATGCCGCTGTTATCTCTTTAGCACATTTGGACATTCACTGAGTGAGACACTGGAGAGAAGGAAATCAGATTAGTAAAGCGTGAGAGAGGGATCCGCTCTTTGATAATGGGTTAAGTCACTTCTGTAAGGTCAGATACTCCCACGTTTACAGCTTTGAACACTCAAACAGAGCAGATCAGTACTGACTCCGCTGCTGATACAAGGGATTTATACTGTGTGTGTGTGTGTGTGTGTGTGTGTGCGTGTGTGTGTGTGTGTGAGTAACGTAGCTAAGTACAAATCCAAGAGATGTACAAAAGACGACGTTCTGACAGCAGGACAGGGATTTGCTTTATCAAGAGAGCAGCACACTTTGTCATGTGCGCAGATTAGATAAACAGAAAGAGAGAGAGAGAGAAAGATAAAAGTGTGGAGGAAAGCCATGAGTAAGGTTTTATTCTGTTATATATCACAGGATGAAAGAGACAAACACTGCATGCACTCAAGACTGTATACGATCAACGCATCATACACTGGGGGCGGGGTTTAGTGCGAGGGTTAGCTAACCAATCATTTTAATGCGGAAAATGACAATGGATTTTTCCAATAGATTTGGCTACTTCTAAAGAAAAAGTGAAAGTTCAAATAAAGATTTTTCTATGAAAACAATACATTGCGGTAGAATCACAATTCAGCAGCTGAATGATGTGGAACACACAGTGATGGAAATGGATGAGATTCACTGGAGGAACATTCAGTAGCTGGGGAGCTTTTTATATCTGCACTGTTCAAAATTTAAGTGTGAAATTACAGTATATTCCAGGTTAATAATTGCATTACTTTCACAGTGGGACTTCTCTTGTCTCGAACTGCACTCTCAGAAATGTCTTGTGAACAAACAGCATCATACTGTGTTTCTACAGTGCATGCATACTATGAAGGCACCCAGCATGCAATGCAGCATGAATACATTTTTTGAATCTATGAATAGAGTTTTGTACATCGAGTATTGGTGATGTTATCTTCTTAAAAGTTGCTTTACTGTGAAAGATCCATCTACAAACAGTTATGAATATAAAGTAAGTTATATTCATGCTTAAACAATGCTAAAATAAAATCTCCAGGATCATAAAAATAGCTTGACTAACTTAAAGTTAGGCAATTCGCTTATTTTATATTCTTGCTTGTCATCATTTTAACAAATGTTTTCATCTGTCACACTTGTGACATGACAAGATCAGAAATTTGAATATGAATATGCAAGCTCAAAGAGCCCAAACACATGGGATCACCAATCACCATCATTGTAACAATTACAGTAGTAGAAAGTAGTACATTTCTGACTGTGGCACTGTGAAATTAAAGTAAAATAAGAGTATTAAATGACTGTTATGTTATCATCATTCTGCTGTTCCTTCACAGTCATTTGTATGAAAATAACACAAGCGTGCATTGATTTCACAGCAGATTTCTGACTATATATACACACAGGTCCTTCTAAAAAAATTAGCATATTGTGATAAAGTTCATTATTTTCCATAATGTAATGATAAAAATTAAACTTTCATATATTTTAGATTCATTGCGCACCAACTGAAATATTTCAGGTCTTTTATTGTTTTAATACTGATGATTTTGGCATACAGCTCATGAAAACCCAAAATTCCTGTCTCAAAAAATTAGCATATCATGAAAAGGTTCTCTAAACGATCTATTAACCTAATCATCTGAATCAACTAATTAACTCTAAAGACCTGAAAAAGATTCCTGAGGCTTTTAAAAACTCCCAGCCTGGTTCATTACTCAAAACTGCAATCATGGGTAAGACTGCCGACCTGACTGCTGTCCAGAAGGCCATCATTGACACCCTCAAGCGAGAGGGTAAGACACAGAAAGAAATTTCTGAACGAATAGGCTGTTCCCAGAGTGCTGTATCAAGGCACCTCAGTGGGAAGTCTGTGGGAAGGAAAAACTGTGGCAAAAAACGCTGCACAACGAGAAGAAGTGACCGGACCCTGAGGAAGATTGTGGAGAAGGACCGATTCCAGACCTTGGGGGACCTGCGGAAGCAGTGGACTGAGTCTGGAGTAGAAACATCCAGAGCCACCGTGCACAGGGGTGTGCAGGAAATGGGCTACAGGTGCCGCATTCCCCAGGTCAAGCCACTTTTGAACCAGAAACAGCAGCAGAAGCGCCTGACCTGGGCTACAGAGAAGCAGCACTGGACTTTTGGACAAATTTTGCATGTCATTCGGAAATCAAGGTGCCAGAGTCTGGAGGAAGACTGGGGAGAAGGAAATGCCAAAATACCTGAAGTCCAGTGTCAAGTACCCACAGTCAGTGATGGTCTGGGGTGCCATGTCAGCTGCTGGTGTTGGTCCACTGTGTTTTATCAAGGGCCGGGTCAATGCAGCTAGCTATCAGGAGATTTTGGAGCACTTCATGCTTCCATCTGCTGAAAAGCTTTATGGAGATGAAGATTTCGTTTTTCAGCACGACCTGGCACCTGCTCACAGTGCCAAAACCACTGGTAAATGGTTTACTGACCATGGTATTACTGTGCTCAATTGGCCTGCCAACTCTCCTGACCTGAACCCCATAGAGAATCTGTGGGATATTGTGAAGAGAAAGTTGAGAGACGCAAGACCCAACACTCTGGATGAGCTCAAGGCCGCTATCGAAGCATCCTGGGCCTCCATAAAACCTCAGCAGTGCCACAGGCTGATTGCCTCCATGCCACGCCGCATTGAAGCAGTCATTTCTGCAAAAGGATTCCCGACCAAGTATTGAGTGCATAACTGAACATAATTATTTGAAGGTTGACTTTCTTTGTATTAAAAACACTTTTCTTTTATTGGTCGGATGAAATATGCTAATTTTTTGAGATAGGAATTTTGGGTTTTCATGAGCTGTATGCCAAAATCATCAGTATTAAAACAATAAAAGACCTGAAATATTTCAGTTGGTGTGCAATGAATCTAAAATATATGAAAGTTTAATTTTTATCATTACATTATGGAAAATAATTAACTTTATCACAATATGCTAATTTTTTGAGAAGGACCTGTGTGTGTGTGTATATATATATATATATATATATATATATATATATATATATATATATATATATATATATATATAATACACACACACACATTATACTGTATAATAAAATAAGAAAAATACTTGCTTTGGACAAATATTTATTGTGAAAAGTGCTACACAATAATTTTGAATGAATAAGAAAGAATGTGGGTCCCTGACATCCAATAGTTTGAAAACCCAATTTAACAAAATATGCGTTTCTGGGACTTCAGACAGACATTTCAAAGAAAAAGAGCAATACGCATGGCATTGCACATACTGTACTTTTGTGTATTTGTGAAATAACTGTGTGGATCCATTGCACACATTTCTGGATTCTCATGTTCTCATCAAATGTAAACATCAAAAGTGAGCTCTCCAACTAAATATCAATATCAGACAACATCTAAATGAACACCTAGACTTTCACATTCTATGTTAAAGGTTCACTTTCTGTTCAGATGTCTGCCTTATGATCCATAATAGCATACTACTCTTCTGTTTTTGAATTCAGCACCTGCTAACTGAGCTAACGCTACATTTATGTGCAGATCTTACATTGCTTTGCAGGCTATTGAGTGGATACAAGAGAGAAATCCTTTTCATTTTCCTAAAAAAGAAACAATAGTTAACCAATGCCCTCTCTCGATATTCACGCTCCGATAAAATCAATAAGCATCAATTAGATACACATATATCATAACTCAGCACTTACCCTGTGACACAAAATGATATAGATAACACAATAGCACTGCTAATGGACATAATGCCTGTGAGATGAGAATATGAGTATAGATTCACTAATGCTCTCTGACTGAGGTAAGGTTGCAGTCACGTGTTAATCAACACAAATCCAATGAAGAGCACTCACTTCTGCACTAATAAGGAAATAGACTGAGACCACATCCATCCTTCTCTCTCTCTCTCTCTCTCTCTCTCTCTCTCTGTGTGTGTGTGTTTCAAAGAAGGGCCAGCAGCAAAACTACTCTATGTAAACTTTCAATCCTAAAGAAACATTGTTACGATGGCAACAGGGATAACTTTCAAAAGACAACCATTGAACCAGACATAATACAAAACATGCAACCCACACAGTAACAAAAAGACAAAAATAGGCAAGTCTTTCTTTTAAGTTTCTTACGAGAATTACAATTACATCTATATACACCATTGAGTCATCTATGGGTAACACTTTAATTTGGGGACAAATTCTCACTATTAACTACTGTAGTTGCTTATTAGCATGCATACTAGCATTTTGGCTGTTTATGAGTAATTATATTGGCATTACCATATTATAGACCTGGATCTGACCCCAAACCTAAACTTAACAGCTAACTGACTAATGATTAATATGTAGCAAATTAGGAGTTTATTGAGGCAAATGTTGTAGTTAATAGGTAGTTAATAGTGAGAAATGGTCCTTAAATGTTGACCATATCAGTACACTAGAAATGATCTCAACACTAACATACAAATGACCTGTTTTGATTTCAGGAGAGCTTTAAGACTCTAATATCAGGAAACACACAATGGTGAAAAGATTCTTATACTATACAAACTGTATTGTATATCCAATTACCCAAAACCTAGCCCTTACAGAAGAGTACTGGCAATTTCATGCACTTACACACTCCATTGTCACAGGACTCAAGCTCATTAGTGTGCCTCGAGTGCATTAGATCCACTGATCTCTGAAAGAGATCAAATGGAAGAAAAATTTAGATTTTTTTTCTACTCTGTTGAATTTGGTCCATTTAGAGCAGCTGTCAGTTTAAGTTTAACTTCAGGTGATAACAGCAAATCTGCATACCAGAAAAGATTTTAAAAAAAAGAACATGAAAAAAACCCACAAATGAAAAACTACCCAGCCTCTATGAAACACCGTTTCACTATATAAATATTGAAATACTGCCATGAAACCAAAGAAGAGGGACTGAAAATGGAAATAAATATATTGTAAAATAAATAAATAAAATAAAACTGTTGTGTCATGTTAATAATTATGCATTTTTGTAAAGTTTTGTAACATAAACAGTTCAGGTACTGTGAATAAATGCTCAATGTAAGATATGTGTCCTGAAGCAAAACCGGTTTTAGAAGTACCGCTTCTGCATTATGGTCCTGAGATGCCGAGCTCCTCCTGGGAGGTAAACTGAAGCAGGCATTACATTCTGGAAACCGTTTTGTGCCTATCAGTCAAACATTCAATCTCATATGTGCCAAATGCCTCCGGCTGCCACATGCTGTGTGGAAAAACTGACTTCAGATCAGTCAAATCACTATACACTGAAGCACTCTCATCAAAGAGGGAGAAGCTAGTATTAAATAATAGTGAAGGAGGTGAGTGAAGGAGACATAGTGTGAGAAAAAGAGCCTGGAAACTCAAGGATTTCTCCACACTGGTCTAATCTGAACAACACATGGCCCTCACACTGGAAAAACAGCCTCTCAGAAATAAAGAGGGATTGTTGAGGAGCAGATAATGGAGAATGACCACTGGCTGATTCTGAGGTAATACTTTCATCCCTATTCCACACCGCTGACTCACACTAAGGGAACGCTTTTTGAGATCCGATCTTCAGAAGTCTGACTGTGAGGTCAATGCTTTGAAAAGAGCTTCGAGAAGTCTCCCGTATGTGTGTGTTTATACCTGACCCTGTCCAGATGTGACTTTTGCATCAGTCACAGAGAAGGAAAAAACGAGTTTATGGAAAGACTATTATTGGAACGGTTCACTCA
This sequence comes from Carassius carassius, assembly GCF_963082965.1. Taxonomy (NCBI): domain Eukaryota; kingdom Metazoa; phylum Chordata; class Actinopteri; order Cypriniformes; family Cyprinidae; genus Carassius; species Carassius carassius. The sequence continues at coordinate 27,141,024 of NC_081787.1, forward strand.
GAATCAAAGTTCTGTCACCGTTCCCTCCCTCATGTCTTTCCAAACAGGTTTGGGGCAACACGAGGGAGTAAATGATCAGAATCTGACATTTTTGGATGAACTATCCCTTTCAAACTCACATGATAAAGTAATGAACTCTATCAGCGTATCTCCTCCTCCATCTCACTCTCAGCCTTAGGTGGACATCCTACACCAACTTGCACTGAAACGACTCCGTCTGCTTCCAGATGAACAGTGAACTGAGCACAAGGTGCACGTCAGATGGGGTCTTGCAGGTATTTTTGCTAAACTCCAACCCAGCTGAGACTGCACTCAATACAGCAAGTGAATTCAATTAAACCAAACTCCAAGTCATGGAAAACAAACTCCAAATGTGTTTAGCCGAGGTCCCAATTCTACAGAGTGCAGCCCTTTTACATTGAGAAAATACAACCAAACTGCAGTAAATCAAGTTGGAGGGTGCTGGGAGAAGCAGCGTGGTGTAAAAACTGATTTGAAGCTACCAGCTTGTGCTGATTGGAGAATTTTACAAGACAAATGATCTGCTCCAGAAGGAGTCATAAAGAGACAAAGATTGTCCTGGTCCATTGAGCCCAGAATATTTTGAACACATGCAAATATAAACACATACACGAGCACCATAAAAATAAGACACAAGAAATGATACATTATAAGGAATTCCCAATCACCCAAGTATAAAAATTTGGCATGTAAAGACAATTTTACACTAAGGGCGATTAGTATAATGATAATGAAAACTATAAAGTTTTATATTCTAATTCCATGAAAACAGGGACGCCTACACCACAACTCAGAATCCACCTGACTTTAAAGAGCTTGGGCATTTCACACTCGTCTCTTCAAATGACAAGATGAAAATTGGGTCAACATTTACTCATATCATATCATTCCGAAACCTGTATGAATTTCTATCCTTTGTCAAACACAAACCATGTTCTATGATCACATTCAAATGTGTGTGAGGAACAGGCCAAAATTTTAATCAGATTCAATATGCATGCATCATAAATATTTATGAGACATATGAATGACAAAACTAAATGAATGGCACCAGAGGTATAATAGGTATGAGAGATGGTATGATTCATTTTAAAATGCACTATACTCAAACATGAAGATCTTTGGGTAAATCTTTGTCTATCACGTGGTTTGGAATATAGTACACGAGCATTATGATCAGCATTTACAGAGCAGCATGAACACTGTACAAAACTTCTCCTGAGGTGATACATGGCAGAATTGACATTTTTGGGCAAAATGTTTCTTTAATACTACTAACGTGAGCACTCTTGTCAGTGTGAACTTTATCAGATCAACACGTCATATCAGAGTATTACCTTAACATGATAAATAAAAATTTTAATGATCCTAGTAAATTTTGGAAGCTGGTCAAATCATCAATGGGGTCTATTTCCCCTCCAGCAGTTCCTGATTTACTAAAGGTCAAAGATGAAGAAATTAAGGATAAACGTGATATAGCAGAAGCTTTTAATTTTCACTTTAATAATGTAGGCTCAAGTTCAACAACTTATTCAAGTATACCTGTAGACGATAAAGATAATATGGCCATCCCTTTAAGTAGTAAAAGAAACCATTTGAATTTTCTTCCTATTTCTCCATCCCAGGTTTGTAAAGCTCTGCTAACTCTCGATTGTAAAAAATCTGCTGGCCCTGATAAAATAGAGCCTTATTTTCTAAAAATATCTGCAGACTTGATAGCAAGACCGATTGCTTCTATTTTTAACTTAAGTCTAAGTAGTTGTTTGATACCAAGTTCATGGAAGTCAGCAGAAATTCGTCCATAACTGAAAGGTGGAGATTGCACTTTGTTGGATAATTATCGCCCTATTTCCATACTATCTGTTACAGCCAAAGTGTTTGAATACCTGGTAAATGAACGGTTAAAGCACTATGTATCGATTAATAATATTTTAAGTCAATCTCAGTCAGGTTTTAGACAAGGACATAGTACTATTACTGCTGCAGTCAGTCACAAATGACATTATTACTGGATTGGATAAAAAAAATCATGTGTTGCACTTTTTATTGATTTATCCAAAGCGTTTGATTCTGTGGATCATGATCTTCTTTTGCAAAGGCTTAAATGTGTAGGTTTTAGTAGTACAGTTTTAATGTGGTTTTCAAATTATTTGACTGGAAGAACTCAATGTGTGTCTGTAGATAATTATACTTCTAATCCATTAATAGTGAAGACAGGTGTCCCTCAAGGTTCAATTTTGGGACCAATTTTATTTTCTATTTACATAAATGAACTTGGTGTAGGATTAGAGACCGTAAAAGTACACTTTTATGCAGATGATACAATCATTTATACAATGGCTTCATCCATAAAAGTGGCAATGGATTCCTTACAGAATGCTTTTAATTTATTTCAGACTTCACTTGATAATCTAAAATTGGTGATGAATAAAAAAAAACTAAATACATGATCTTCACACACTCCAGATCATCACTAAATGATTTTATGATTAAAACTTTTGATGGTACTCTGATTGAGAGAGTCGCATCCTATAAATATCTTGGAATTTGGCTGGATGATAAATGTACTTTTAGTTCTCATATTGATTTACTTTTAAAGAAATTGAGACCAAGTTTTTATTTTTGTTTGAAAAAATGTTTTTCCTTTGTTGCTCGAAAACTATTAGTGCAAAGTACCCTTTTGCCAGTATTGGACTATGGTGATATAATATATATGCATGTGCCCCTAAATACTTTGAAAAAATTGGATGTTGTTTATCACTCTGCTTTACGATTTGTGACTGATTCAAGTGTGCGTACACATCACTGTAATTTATATGAGACAAATTGGACTTCACTGTGCTTGAGGAGGAAACATCATATGTTGATCTTTATTTTAAAAGCGTTACTGGGTAAATTACCACAGTAAATATCTTATCTATTGACATACTGTACTAGTATCTATAATACTAGATCAACAGTTAAACTTTTACTCAAGGACTCAATTGTCCATACAGAACTAGGTAGATCAGCCTTCTCTAATTATGCTCCTTATGCATGGAATGAGCTTCAAGGTATATTACACATGAAATATGTTCCATCTCTCACTTATTTTAAAAATACTTTAAAGTCTGTTTTTATAGAACGGTGTAAATGTTTTAGTAATTGATTGTGGATTGTGTTGTCTTTCAGATTTGGAAATTCTTTGTATGTTTATTCTGTTGTGGTATGTATTACTTTGTATTTTCTGTTTTGTGCTGACTATCTTGACCGGGACTCCCTGTTAGAAGAGATATTGTATCTCAATGGGACCTTCCTGGTTAAACAAATAAAATACAATATCAGATCAACAGAACAAACAAATGATTAAACAGTTAAACTGACAAGCAAATAGGACTCGGTTTCATTTTAGTAAATACCTCAGTGGCACTGAGCCAAGGTGAAGCAAAGCATACGCATTCATACAAAACCCTTCTCAAGGACATGTTCTTGTGATTTGACATGTTTTCTTTCATGTACACTTAAAATATCTCAGACAATGTACTACAGAAACAGTAAGAGTTACACACAGTCATGGTACTCCATTTCACTGGGTAAATAGAGAGGGCCATGGTATGTGTGTGTGTGTGTGTGTGTGTGTGTGTGTGTGTGTGTGTGTGTGTGTGTGTGTGATTGACTGTAATTAGCTCTTGCTGAATGCTCTTGTGGTTTTGTGGTAATTTTAAAGATCAAATCAAAGTGCAGTATAAAGCTTTTATTGAAGAGTTAGAGCACGTTAAAAAGCCTGGCTGCTTTTTGATTTGCCATTAATCACAGTGATCACACACACACACACACACACACACACACGGTACATGCAGCGTAGCAAATCACAACTGACCTAGACAAAACTCTAATGTGACCTCATGTTTTTTTTTGTTTGTTTGTTTTTCCTAGCACAGGGTTTATTTCAGAGTCATAGATGAATTGGTTGTGACAAGTGCATATTGAGGGTTAGTGAGATGTAAAAATGTCCACCCTCTGCCAAACAGATGAGCTTGAGAGACAGAGAGTGACAGACAGAGAGATCTATAAACCTACACTTTTACATTACCTGCACAATGTCAGAGATGCAAACTCATTATATGGGGAAAAGTGATGAAGATATAAATGTCAATCTCTTTAATTCAGTGCTATATCAATCTCTTCGGCATGATCTAGAAAGTTCTACACTCTTGTGAAATCTCCCATTATATCCCCCAATAAATCTCCTTGTATCTACAGTTTATTTGTTATAATGAAGGCATTCACAAGCATGTAGAAGTCAGTGAGTTGATTCAGCATTGTGAGTGGTACTGAGAGGATTCTGACTAACTTAAACACTTCTGATTGGTCACTGCGTTCAGACACTCAACAGACATGTCTGTGATTGGCTAGTGTTCAATGCTGCAAGAAGGTCAGCAACCTCTGGCACTCAACATTGCCACGCAGAGGAATAATCACTGGTACACAAGCAATTGGGAAAACTGCGTACTTTTTGAGGTAGTCATTGCTCCTAGTCACACAGCTTGTTACGAGCTATAAATATTACTGAAGTATGAGAATTAACCTGTGCTAGTCTACAGATGCGCATGGCCATTTGCGTGACTGGTGCTCATATGAGGCGCTTCAGATCAATGCTGAGCCCTGCTTTATCATAGGTTAAACAGAAAAATTAAAAATGGCACTTCATGCCAAAGGGCATGCTTATCTCTGCTGTATGCCTTTGTAAACATAAACCAGAGTGCACAAACATGTACAGGAGCACTTTGAAGTTACAGTTTTGTGAAGTTAAAGTGTGGTGATGAAGCTAGAGCATAATGCTTGAATTACTAACCATCACTAAAAACAACAGTCAATCTGTTTTGTTTTGCTAAGGTGGTGTTTGTGAAATGTATATATATATATATATATATATATATATAATTTATTTTTTTTGAGGGGGTTTAAGTGCTTGCCTACTAACACAGAAAAGTGTTTTGAGAGCACTCTGGGTTAAATGACCTAGATTAGTCCTCCGGAAATACCAGTCACTCCAACCATTACAGCTAAACTGCTTTAAACTATCAAGTCGATTAACGCGGATACGCGTTTTGAGTCATTTTCTCCTGATAACCCCGAAAAGAACTTAAATTACACTTTCAGTTTTAATCGTACAGATAAGAGCAATACATCAATCGAATCTGTAAAGGGTCTACTTTTTTTTGGATACAGACATAATAACAACAAAACTTTGTGCACTTATAAAATAAAGATAACAAACAAGGTGCGCTGTCTGCAGCCTTTGTCTGCGCTGATCTTCTTTTACAAACACGTCATTTAAATGAACTGTAACTCCGTGAATACTCAACGAAAATACATGAGAGAGATATGTATAGAAAGCTTGACATGTCTATTTTTAAACTAAACAAGTGCCGCCGAAAACAGATATTCTGTGATAAAGTAATCCATATGAAAACAACGCGATGTCTGTTTTTCATGTCTCCCTTCATTATATCTAATGTGACCACGCCCCCGCGCCGAACGCGCTATTCAGATTCAAACTGAAGCGCGCGGCTTGAATACGCCCATAACAGAAGAAAAAGCAGCGAGACTGTTCAAGTTTTTTTTATTTAACTGTTTGCTTCGCGATGAGAGGAATAACACATAATTCACCCCAAAAAGATGTGATGTGGTTGAGGATTTGAGAAATGGATTTCCTCAGAAAAATAGAATGAAGCACTTTATTCAGCAGAGATCATAAACATGAGTAAGTCTCTTTTTATTTATTTATATACTTGTACTAGTTTTCACATAACGTGTAAACGTTTTACTAGTTAGACTTTTTCCAAACTATAATTCCTGACTAAATGTATAATCAAGTGAAACATTATGAAGTTTCAATAACAATATACAACACTATACCCTTCGAAAGCTTGATGTAAATAATATAAATGTAACAAATAGATAACTGTAACAAATGTAAAAACAATGCTTTTCTTTCCATTTATTCCCCCTAAAAACCCAGAAAAATATTCTCAGCTCTTTTCAACATTAATAATAATGATGATAATAATAACAACAAACGTTTTTTTTTTTTTTTTTGTAGAAAATAAGATTGTTAAAAGGATTTCTGAAGGATTGTGTGACTGGAGTAAGCATGCCAAACAATTTGTTTGAAAGTCAGCTTTGATTGTTTCTAATAAACTGTTTAACTGCTCCCCCAAGTGGATATTAAATTACGTTGTGGGATAATTAAATATATTCTTAATAAACTACAAACATAAAATTATATAGATTTATTTTGTTCTCACATTCTCTCTTGTAACTCCTCACTCACAGTCACACAGCTGAATGAAAGGCTCATTATGCAGCTCATTATGCAGCTCATTATGCAGCTCATTATGCAGGTCTTTGTCTTCTCAGGTGTAAATCACAATGATATTCATGATAGTTGACGCCTACTCGCATATGACTTTTACCAACAAAAGGTGTCTTAGAAAATTTAAATCAATATATTGTTTTCTGTGAGTGAGTAAACAAGATGATTTTCACATCATTTAGAAAGAAAAATTCTAGGCTACAAGCTCCAGTTCTCAAAAATCCCGGGAACCATTGTTCTTTATGTGTTTTTTTGCCTTATTCAAGCGTTTTAACATTTTTTGTTTTTCACTAACCACGCATAATATTTTTTTTCTCAAAAACACAATCATGTACAAAATGTACATACATGCATTTCACATATTATTACAGCCCAGTTTGTGCTGATTACAGTGAGATTAGTCTTTACCCATTTAGATCTTTATAAGAAACTGAAAAAAGCACAAATGTCAAGGCATGACAAAACTTCTCCAGGCCCCAAAAATACCCTTAGACTCAAGAGGGTTAAACCAATCAGCTCTGCCAGACTAGAGACAGAGTGATTGTAAAGGGGGTCTTGTGACACACTGGGTGAGTTCTGAAACTCTTTGCCCTGGATTCGGGTACAGACAGGAAAACCACAGCTATTCAGCAGACTCCTGACCAGCGGCATCAACAGCCCCACTCTTGAGGAGCTCTAAAGAGATCTGCCCGGTTTCTCTTCACTCCTCTGTCATAGTTCAACATTTCTCTGTTCTCCACCTCTTCAACATTGTACTTTTATCAATGTCTCTCTCTCAGCTTGTTGTATGAAATGAGCTGCAGAGGTTTCATTCATCAGTCTTGTTTCCTGCAGGGTGAGTTTACTGGGGGAAGTCGTGGCCTAATGGTTAGAGAGTTTGACTCCTAACCCTAGTCACCATACTTGGCTGTATGTCACGTCACTTTACTTGGCTTTACTTTCGGGATAGAATGGTCCCATGTTTGTTAATTGAAAAACAACCCCAGTGATAAAAATTATTATAAATGAAATAAAAGTCTATGGGCCCTATCTTGCACCCAGCGCAATTGACTTTGTACACCGACGCATGTGTCATTTCTATTTTGCACCCGCACAAAGCGCGCTTTTCCCTCCACAGAAGCACGTCGCTAAACTAGTGAATGAACTTGCGCTCCCTGGGCGGTTCAGCGCAAAAAAGGAGGCGTGTTGACCATAATGTATAGCGTGCACAACGCGCATACACTTTGCTCATGTAATCTACACAGATGCAACAGTTATTTTTGCAAATCATAAATTGTTACAATAAAAAAAAATTAACACATGAGATGACGGAAATCATTGTGGTGTGCCACGAAGATGTGAAAAAATAGGCATAAATTTAGCTTACAAATTATTCAGGCTAATTGTAGTATTTAAGGATCAGACCTGTTTGCCCAATAGTGGCAAGACATATATGTACAGTATATAAGGACATCTGACAAATTGGTTTGTCCGTCAAGAACCAGGGACAAAAAATCGACTCCATAATGGAACTTGCACACCTTTTAAAGGGAATGTTGGATGACGCTCTGATTGGTTTATTTCACGTTACGCCCAAACCACACCTATGAATAATGAAGCTACTTCAGACCAACCCATTTTGGATTTGCGCCGGGCGCAAGAGCCATTTATCCCACCGGGAAAATAGCAACAGCGCCGAGACCCGCCCACAAAGTTACTTGCGCTTCGCGCTTTGACACTTGCGTTTCAGATCGTTAAAATAGGGCCCTATGTGTAAATAAAAGGGTGTTTTTTTTAAGTCAGGTTTGTTTCTAAAGTTTTTACAGCTCTTAGCTCTTATGGTACTTTTACGGTTTATAGCAGCATCAGGAATTAGGATGTTTAGTAACACTTTATTCTGACTATTAACTATATTGCTGCATATAAGCATGCATATTACTAGCATACCTGTTTTTATATATAGAAATATATATATATATATATATATATATATATATATATATATGTATATATAAATCAAAATCTAATTGTTTTACATGAAACATGCAAACAAAACCATATAAAAAATTAAATTCTTGACCCTGGTTTGCAGTCATTATAAAAAATTTACATAAAAACAATAGAAGTCAATGGTATATCTTTATTACGCATGTGCTTAAGGCCCTGTTTACACGCATTTTCGTTTTAACGCTACACAACCGAAAACGCATGTCACATGACCATTCATGCAGGTACAACATTAAGCACCATGTTATTATTCACATGGTCATCAAGGATATACTGTATTTCTTTGCCTTGTACCCACATGTGCAATGACAATAAAGTTGAATCTAATCTAATCTAAAAATATGCAGAGCAAATGTTGGCAGCCATGTCATCGTTTCAAACTAAAACAGGGGGTCTGTAGCATTTTCGAAAATCTCTTTTTTCGAGGGTCAAAATCGCTAAAAAGTGTAAATGTTTTTACAGTATCTTAAAAACAAAAATGCACTAGTGTAAACACAGCCCAAGTCATCTCTGTGCATATACAAAATGTGTATATGGTGCATGGTATACAGTACACTACATAATGCACACTACAGTACTTTCTTCCAAAAATAAGTATGCCATTTCAAACATATATCCCAACAGAAGCTGGTACGTACAGTGATCAGCTTCTCTTAGTATTAAGTGCTTTTGCAGCACAGCCTTTAGCAGCATTGACTTTATATTGACTAATGGACAGAGCTCAGTTTCACTGCACAACCTGAAACCCTCCAGCCTGGTGCAAGGAGATATCCGCCTCTGCTTCCCCAGAAGGAGTATCCAGTGCTGGGACACATTAGCAGGTCATTCCCCTGGGCAAGCCTGGAGCTCAGATGCGGCTGTTTGTTTGCCATGCTGCACGTTTCCCCTTTTCATCTTTGTCTCGCTCTCTCATGAAGTGAAACAGGAGGAGATGGAGGGTTTACACACACAAAGAAGAGCGAACATAGTGATGTCACACAGACAACAGGCTTCATAGATAACTCTGACAGTCACAGTGTGTTCACTTGTCCACAGGCATGTATACGCACGACTGCGAAAATATGATAGTTATAGTGACACACACACTTGTATTTGACCATAGTGGTTTTGTTTGTTTGTTTTTTACTGTACAAACTGAATTTTCTATCCCCTTACCCTAACCTTCAAAACAAAACTACTGGCATTTTTTAAATTTCAAAATACATATTTTAGTATGTTTTAAAAGCCATCTGGTTTACAAGGACAGAGGAAGTGTCCTCATAAATCATGTTTCTGTTGTAATACCCATGTCATAATACACATTTACACATTTCATAAACCAAGCACACAAACACACACTTTTTATAATTGTGTCAGAGCTCCTGGGGTCCCCAATCCTTTCAATTAATATAAGAATAAATGCTGTCCAACAGTGTCACCAGCTGTCCTTGATCTCATTGTGTTCTCACTGAGCTCCCTAAAGCATATATTGCAGTGATTGGCTGACTGCTGATTGTCAAATCAATAATATCCTATCAGATCCAAACTTGTAGATGAACAATCCTGAATAGGGAATTTTTTTTTTAAATGGATGGATTAATTAAAAAAAAAAAGTAAACAACTCCCAAACCCACTTTGGACATGAACAGATTCTGTCATGTCTGAATCTAGAATCATGTGACTGAGCCAAGCAACCAACTTGGTTAAATTAAAACTGCACCCTTGCCTCTATCACCATCGTAACACTTGCACTATTGATTTACTTATAGGTCCTGCTGATTAATGGTTTAAAGGGGTCAAAGGACATTGATAAAAAGAACATTATTTTGTGTATTTGGTGTAATGCAATGTGTTTATGCGGTTTAAGGTTCAAAAAACAAATTTTTCCCATAGTGTACATTATTGTTTCTCCTCTATGCCCCACCTTTCTGAAACACGTTGATTTTTACAAAGCTCATCTTTCTGAAAAGCGAGGTGTGCTCTGATTGGCCAGCTATCCAGTGTGTTGTGATTTGCTGAATGCCTCAAGCATATGACGAAACTGTTACACCCCTCACCGCTGCGGATCCTAGTCCCAGGCCTCGTGCCCCCCTGCTCTGCATATTTTGCTCTCTTAAACACACCGGATTCATATAACCAGCTCGTTAGAAGAGAGCTACGTTCATGAACTGCATTCTGAATGATATAATCCCTGCACCGTGTTAATTGCTCTCTAGTCTCTAGGTGAAATGTGTGCTTTTAAAAGGGTCATCAGATGCTACATGCACTTTTTAAAAAGCTTTTTTAACTTGAAATGCGTATAAACCACCCAGGGTTTACTACTAAAATATTTACCCCTTTCTCAAATTGAGCCGATCTCAGATATCAGTCTTTGTGATGTCACCCAGACAGGCCCCTCCCACGATAGTTTGATTGACAGTAGTGTTTCAGCACAGACTGGACTGGCGTCTTACCTCAGACCCATCCTGCGAGACTATCATCACTCCACTATTGTTTCTTGTTCTGTTGTTGGATGTAATAATGAAGATACTGTAGCAGTCATCATTTTCTCCCGAGTTGCTGAAGACGCAGTGGATTACGTTTGTTTTTAAAGGGAATGTGCCCCCAATCTACCTAAATGCATCTATATGGACAAGAAAAAGTGAGTATAAGCTTTTTTTAATGTATCTATGCAAATCGCCTTTCCTTATAATGTGCTAATTTGCAGGTTTCACGATAAATAAGCAGCTAAAGTAAACAGTCTCTCAGAGAGCTGCTCAGAAAAGAGGGAATTCATGGTCATCAGAGCTCATTAACATTTAAAAGAAAATGCTACAAAATGGATTGCTCTGAAAATAATTGTTTTTGACAGGGTAAAAAGTTTTTTTTTTTACACTTACATTGAGCAATTAACCAATCTGTGATGCAGATCCTTCATTAAGACCCTAAAGAATTTTTTTCAGCTTTACACAAATTGTAGTGTTTACAGTAGTGAACTTGCAAGCATGATGTCAGACACTGTAATATGCTCTGGTCCCCTCCCTGCTTACCGTGGTGATGAGATGCATAGCAGATTGTCATCACTCAATGGCTGGATGTCTAAGTGGTGCCCACAGAATAACATAGGTTTCATAGACAATTGGACGAGCTTTTGGGGCAGACCTGACCTGTTGAAAAGAGATGGTCTTCATCCCTCCTGGGGTGGCGCCACTCTTCTCTCTAGAAATATGGCAAATAGTCTTAGTGTTTATACTTGACTAACTGGGGCCCAGGTCAGGAAGCAGACAGACTGGCTAAACCGACCGTCTGCTAGCTGCCTCCCGTCACAGAGGTCAGTTAATTCTCAGCACATAGAGACTTTTTCACCTAGATATCACACTATAGAGACTGTGTCTGTTCCCCGAACTAGAAAATACAAAAAACGTCCAAACCAAGTTAAGATTAACAATTTAATTGAGGTTCAACAAATAAAAAAACAGAAGCAATATGGATAAACAAATGATAAAGCTTGGCTTATTGAATATCAGATCCCTTTCTACGAAAACACTTTTTGTAAATAACATGATCACTGATCATAATATAGATGTACACTGTTTGACAGAAACCTGGCTAAAACCTGATGATTACATTATTTTAAATGAGCCCACCCCCCAAGATCACTGTTATAAACATGAGCCGCGTCTAAAAGGTGGAGGTGTTGCTTCAATTTATAACATTTATAATTGCTTTTTAAGTTATCTTCCTGATGTATCCAAATTCCTTAGCATATCCAAAACCTCAGAACAACTTGATGATGTAACAGAAACTATGGACTCTCTCTTTTCTAAATACAGTTGCTCCTTTATGCTTAAGGAAGGTTAAGGAAACCAGTCTGACACCATGGTATAATGAGCATACTCGCACCCTAAAGAGAGCAGCCCGAAAAATGGAGTGGAGCTGGAGGAAAACAAAACTAGAGGTATTTTGTATTGCTTGGCAGGAAAGTAACCTATCCTACAGAAAAGCATTAAAAACTGCTGGATCCGATTACTTTTCTTCTCTTTTAGAAGAAAACAAACATAACCCCAGGTATTTATTCAATACACTGGCTAAATTAACGAAAAATAAAGCCTCAACAAGTGTTGACATTTCCCAACATCACAGCAGTAATGATTTCATTAACTACTTTACTTCTAAAATTGATGCTATTAGAGATCAAATTGCAACCATTCAGCCGTCAGCTACAGTATCACATCAGACAGTGCTCTATAGACCCCCTGAGGAACAGTTCCACTCATTCTCTACTACAGGAGAGGAAGAATTGTATAAACTTGTTAAATCATTTAAACCAACAACATGTATGTTAGACTCTATACCATCTAAGCTCCTAAAAGAGAAGCTTCCAGAAGTCATAGATCCTCTTCTGACTATTATTAATTCCTCATTGTCATTAGGATATGTCCCCAAAACCTTCAAACTGGCTGTTATTAAGCCTCTCATCAAAAAACCACAACTTGCCCCCAAAGAACTAGTTAATTATAGACTAGTTAATTATCTCGAATCTCCCTTTTCTGTCCAAGATACTAGAAAAGGTGGTATCCTCACAATTATATTCCTTCTTAGAGAAAAATGGTATATGTGAGGATTTCCCGTCAGGATTTAGACCGTATCATAGTACTGAGACTGCTCTCCTTAGAGTTACAAATGATCTGCTCTTATCATCTGATCGTGGGTGTATCTCTCTATTAGTTTTATTGGATCTTAGTGCTGCGTTTGACACAATTGACCACAACATTCTTTTGCGTAGACTTGAACACTTTGTTGGCATCGGTGGAAGTGCATTAGCATGGTTTAAATCGTACTTATATGACCGCCATCAGTTCGTAGCAGTGAATGAAGAGGTATCATATCGATCACAAGTGTCACGATCGGCGTTACAGGAAACACAGGACAGGGAACCAATTGCAGGTAAGTCATTTATTTAAAGGGTAATACAAAGGGGTAAACAGTCCAGGCAGGGTCAAAACCAGAATATCCAAATCCAACATAAACAAGACACGAAGACAAGGTAAGGCAAGGCAAGGCAAGGCAAGAGGCGACGGACATGAATAATCATAGGACATTAAACAGGACTCCGTCACACAGACTCAGACAGACCGGGTATAAATACACAGAAGGATAATGAGGGAACAGGAGACAGGTGGGGAACAATCAATTACTCAACAAAGAGGAAGGTGACCAAATAAGGGAACAGGAAGTGATAAGGTGACAGACACCGTGGGAAAGGAGGACACCTAGTGGAAACCCAGGGAACACAACCCAGACACTGTGACAGTACCCCCCCCTCTACGGAGCGGCTCCCAGATGCTCCACGACAGACACAAAACAGAGACCAGGAGGGAGGCCGACAGGTGGAGGCTCAGGGGGAGGGACGGAGGGCCAGAAAAGAAAAACATGGGGAACAGGCACCAGAATTGAAAACACAAAACAGGGAGACCAGGAGGGAGGAGGACCAGAGGAGGTTCAGGGGGAGGGACGGAGGGCCAGACTAACAGAAAAGGAACAGGGACAGGGGTGAACACAAAAACAAAAAGCAAAAACAACAACATGAAGCCCCCCAGGGCGGGGCAGAAGACCACCACATCCTTGTGGTCGACGCCAGAGTCCTCCAGGGCGGAGCGGAAGACCACCACGTCCTTGTGGTCAAAACCAGAGTCCTCCAGGGCGGGGCAGAAGACCACCACAACCGTGTAGTCAGGGCGAGAGCCCCCCAGGGCGGAGCAGAAGACCACCACAGCCATGTGGTCAGGACGAGAGGCCCCCAAGGCGGAGCAGAAGACCACCACAACCGTGTGGTCAGGACGGAAGCCCCCCAGGGCGGAGCCGAAGACCACCACGTCCTTGTGGACGAAGTCAGAGTCCTCCAGGACGGAGCGGAAGACCCCCACAACCGTGTGGTCAGGGCGGAAGGCCCCCAGGGCGGACTAGAAGACCACCACAGCCATGTGGTCAGGACCAGAGCCCCCCAAGGCGGAGCAGACCTCCGTGCGGCTGGACCAACGGGACGACAAAACTCTGGTATTCCCCTGGTGTCCTTACTGGATTCCAGAAGATTGGTGCTGGCCTGACACTGCTCATGAAGATCAACGGTGACTTGCCTTTGTTCATGAAGATCACCGGTGACTTGACTCAGTCCTTGAAGATCACCGGTGACCAGCCTAGTCTCTGGAGGATCAGCGGTGACTAGCCCTGACTCTGGAGGATCAGCGGTGACTAGCCCTGACTCTGGAGGATCAGCGGTGACTAGCCCTGACTCTGGAGGATCAGCGGTGACTAGCCCTGACTCTGGAGAGTTCACTGGCACCTGACTCGACTCTGGAGAGTTCACTGGCACCTGACTCGACTCTGGAGAGTTCACTGGCACCTGACTCGACTCTGGAGAGTTCACTGGCACCTGACTCGACTCTGGAGAGTTCACTGGCACCTCACTCGACTCCGGAGGGTCAACTGGCACCTGACTCGAACTCCGGAGGGTCAACTGGAACCTGACTAGACTCCGGAGGGTCAACTGGAACCTGACTCGACTCCGGAGGGTCAACTGAGACTCTCATCCTGTGCAGCGGCGCTGGGCAAGCAGCCATCTTGGGCCATGACTCTGGACAGGCGGCCCTCTTGTACTGTGGTGCTGGGCTGGCGGCCATCTTGTACTGTCGCGCTGGACCGGTGGCCAATTTGGGCATTGGCGCTGGGCTAGCGCCCATCTTGTGCTGTGGCGCTGGACTGACGGCCATCTTGTGCTGTGGCGCTGGACTGACGGCCATCTTGTCTCAAAAAAGAGTTCTTACTAGAACCAGGCAGTATGACCATATTAGCCCGGTTCTGTCAACACTGCACTGGCTCCATATCAAATATCGTATAGATTTTAAAATATTGCTTATTACTTATAAAGTATTTGAATGAGCTCCTTTTACATTATAATCCTCTACGTCCACTACATTTTCAAAACTCAGGCAATTTGATAATACCTAGAATATCAAAATCAACTGCGGGCGGCAGATCCTTTTCCTATTTGGCGCCTAAACTCTGGAAAAACCTACCTAACATTGTTCGGGAGGCAGACACACTCTTGCAGTTTAAATCTAGATTAAAGACCCATCTCTTTAACCTGGCTTACACATAACATACTAATATGCTTTTAATATCCAAATCCATTAAAGGATTTTTAGGCTGCATTAATTAGGTAAACCGGAACCGGAAACAATTCCCATAACATAATGTACTTGCTACATCATTAGAAGAATGGTATCTACGCTAATATTTGTCTGTTTCTCTCTTATTTCGAGGTCACCGTAGCCACCAGATCCAGTCTGTGTCCAGATCAGAGGATCACTGCAGTCACCCGGATCTAGTATGTATCCAGACCAGATGCTGGATCAGCACCTAGAAAGGACCTCTACATCCCTGAAAGACAGTGGAGACCAGGACAACTAGAGCCCCAGATACAGATCCCCTGTAAAGACCTTGTCTCAGAGGACCACCAGGACAAGACCACAGGAAACAGATGATTCTTCTGCACAATCTGACTTTGCTGCAGCCTGGAATTGAACTACTGGTTTCGTCTGGTCAGAGGAGAACTTGCCCCCCAACTGAGCCTGGTTTCTCCCAAGGTTTTTTTCTCCACTCTGTCACCGATGGAGTTTCGGTTCCATGCCGCTTTCGCCTCTGGCTTGCTTAGTTTGGGTCACTTCATCTACAGCGATATCGTTGACTTGATTGCAAATAAATGCACAGACACTATTTAACTGAACAGAGATGACATCACTGAATTCAATAATGAACTGCTTTTAACTATCATTTTTGCATTATTGACACACTGTTTTCCTAATGAATGTTGTTCAGTTGCTTTGACGCAATGTATTTTGTTTAAAGCGCTATATAAATAAAGGTGACTTGACTTGACTTGACTTGACTGTAGTGTTTACTGCATTTCCAAGTTAGTAAAATAAAAACTATTAATGTAATTAATGGGAAAGAGCTACAAACCGACATTAGGTCCCAAACTATTTTCATTTAGCTAGTCTGTTTTGTCTGTTTTTCGCACCAAGCTATGGCTTCACACAGTAGGACTAGAAATATAGTGCATAAGTCATCTGAAACACATTTATGGTCCTTTAAAGTGCTTTTGAGTCCTTTTAAAGCTTAAAGGCATCAGTCCTGATACATTGTGATTGCACAGAAAATGACGAAAAAAATTAAGGCTGGGAGCAACATGAGGGACAAAAAAATTTGATTTTTGTGTGAACTGTCTGTTTATCATGTAGGAATTGAAAATGATTTGAGGAACAAATCCTTCTAAATGTGTTATTGGTGAAAGTGAGAGTGTCAATCACAGGATCACACCCTCTTCACGTGCCCTTCATACGACCTGCTCAAATAATCCTCTGAAGGTTTAATCCACCTCTACAGTCTGAAGCAGCAGGAGGACACACATTACAGGAGGTCTTTCAACCTTTTCAGTGGGACTGACATATTCTGACAGAAGCTTAACCTCGGGATAAATTACTTCAATGAACATAATCCACCAAGCATTACTTTACCCAAGTCTAGCCTTAAAAAGAAGGGAGTTTTTGGTTAATTACTAATAAATCAAGCTTTTAATCCATTCACTCGTGATGGAAAATCATTTAACATACTATATGATGGGCACAGATTCAAATTTTTAGTTTCTGTCTATAATTCAGGTTTCCACAAATTCTGTGGCTTATAGAAACAAATTAATTTAAAATACTATAAACACTGGACACCACAAATATAAAACTGCACCTTATCTCTGTGTTTGACTGTGCATTTAAGGAATAAGAGGTTATTCAAAGAAAGTCCTCAAAAGAAACATGTTGCACCTGAGACACTGAAGACACGATGCATTAAGAGCCAGGGGTGAAAACTTTTTGAATTTTGAAGATCAAGGTAAATTGTTCTTAATTTGTGTTCCGGGAAACATGCAAGTATCATCTGTTGCTTCCAAAGGGCAGTACTAAATAAAAAAAATAAAATAAAAATTTTAATGCATCGGCTTAATGCATCTTAATGCATCGTGTTTCCTTCTGGAGCATCAGTCAATGTTTGAACCTTTTTAATGGTTGTGTTCGAGTCCCTCAATTGTCCTCAGAGTGAAAAGATGGATCTCAAAATCATACAGTCATTGCTGGAAAGGGTTCAAATATACAAAAGCTGCTGGAAAACTGAAGAAACTGCGGGACCTGAAGGATTTTTCTGAAGAACAGTTCTCAGTTTAACTGTTCAGAACAAACAAGGGATTCATGAACAAACTTCACAAAACAAAAAACAGTCATGGATCATCCAGTTAACAACACACTGTATTAAAGGGGTCATATGATGCTTTTTTAAAAAATCATTATTTTGTGTATTTGGTGTAACAGAATATGTACACATGCTTTAATATAAAAAAAACACCATATTTTTAAATACTGTACATTATTGTAGGTCCTCTATGCCCCGTCTCTATCAAACGTGCGGTTTTCTATAATGTCCCTCCTTCTGACAAGAGCAGACTGCTCTGATTGGCCAGCTGACCCAGTGCATTGTGATTGGCCAAACACCACACGCACTTATCGGAAATTTAACACCCCTTTCCATAATTGCGAGCTTCATCTTTCAAAATAAATGTAAAGACAGTTAATAATTTCCTTAGTTTTACCATCAGTTCAAGCCTGAAAGAGGAACAGAGTCACGTGACTCAGTGATGAATCTCATATGTGTTTGCAGAACACAAGCCATGGTCGGTTAAGACTCCACTGTGTGACCCGGTCTCTCTCTCTCTCTCTCTCACACACACACACACACACACACACACACACACACACACACACAAACACACACACACACACTCCTCATTTGACCAGTCAATAGGAAATACTTAAACTAATAACAAAACATACATACAGTAGCTGATTCAGAAGCGCCAGATTGTCATAGCAAAGTCAGAATTACCTCCTCTCCTAGGTTCTCGAAACAGTCATCCATAAAATGCATTGTTGTTCTGTTGTAAGTAATCTTAAAGATTCCTAAATGCATCTACTTTTGGAAGAACAAATAAAGTGCTTTTCTTTCTCCTAGATACACACACATCTCCCTGACATGACTGTGTCTGAAACTGTGTTACTGAAACCACGCCTTCTTTCGTTTTGGCGAAACATTTGGGCGGCATTACACAAATATTTCCACATAGTGATGTAGAGATGTGGGGGCGTGTTTGAACGAGGTGTTTTATAGGGACGTGTCAGTCTTGACTTTGATGAATAATATCTTCTTGGATTTGAGACTTAAGGCTTTGCAACTTTACAGATCTTCTTTATGCACCAAGAGCTTGTAACACTCCAAAGAGAACCAAGGGATCCCAAAAGGGGGTTATTTTAATAATTTCAGCTATTTTTTTTGTCTTGTGGACTAATATGTACTGTATACATCTTTTATGTAGAATATCTTACTCAGGACAGTACTAAATAAAAAATAACATGCAGTTTGTATGATCATGACATTTTCACAAACTTTCGCATGCCACTGTAAGTGATATATTTTAGCTTAAAAACTGGGAAATTAATATTCATTTTCTACACACCAAATTCTTTTTTGGAAGCTGATTTTAAAATCCATTTTGCTGTTTGAATGGCCATGATGCCTCTGGTTTTCATTTGTCATGCGTCTCCTGTTTCTGGGTGAAGTTGTTGAGTTCAGAATGAATTGAAAGTTTGGTAGTGTGTGTGATCCTCAGTTATATATCACAACAATATTACGTATGGTGGTAAAGACTGAAGTCTGTCAAATAAATGATAAAGTCAGTGATGCAATTCAATCAGTCTGCTATTTGGTGAAGGTGAAGTGACATTCAGCCAAGTATGGTGACCCATACTCAGAATTTGTGCTCTGCATTTAACCCATCCGAAGTGCACACACACAGAGCAGTGAACACACACACACACACTGTGAGCACACACCCGGAGCAGTGGGCAGCCATTTATGCTGCGGCGCCCGGGGAGCAGTTGGGGGTTCAATGCCTTGCTCAAGGGCACCTAAGTCGTGGTATTGAAGGTGGAGAGAGAACTGTACATGCACTCCCCCCACCCACAATTCCTGCCGGCCCGGGACTCGAACCCACAACCCTTCGATTGGGAGTCCGATTCTCTAACCACCAGGCCACGACTTCCCCACTTGGGAATTTGACGCTCTTCAAAGACTTCCATAAATATTTAGTTCAGACACAGAGCCACATTTCAAGTGAGTTGCAAATTGTAACTTAGTGCTCAAAACTAACTTTAACTAACAGTAAACACAGCTGTTGCAACTGGCCAAGAAATGTTTACTAGTATACAAATGAGTGTGGACTAGTGCTGTCAAAAATATCAATTTTTCGATACATATCAACTGAAATATCTTTAACAGTTTCAATACTCTTTCCCCACACAGTATCAATACTACCAGCTGCGCTTTCTCTCTCTCCTCTCCAGCACATTTAAAATGTTTTCATATTTTTACTCCAAACTCACTTCATAAGGTCATTTAAGTGTTTGAAATAACTTCCTTTTGTGATCTGATGTGGCTTCTTATCAAAGAATGAGGCAGAAAATATATTCTATACTGTAATAAATGCTATGTCAATTAGCACTGCATTATAAATAGACTATTCTTGTAAGAAAATACACGAGATGACTCAAAGAACAGAGGTAGACTACATATTGTGTGTTTATTGCCTTCATGTGTGATCAGTCAAAGTGTTACAGTCTTCTTTTTATTCAGTAACAGTAATAGCTGGATGCCTTTGTTCTTTGTTCTATGTTCTGGCCTTATATAAAAATATAAAATGTTATGCAATTAAATGTGCTTTTCTCCCATGGTACATGGTAATGTTGACGAATGTTGATATTTTTTGTATCGTATCGTATTAAAAGTTAGAAATTCCAGTATCGTGACAACAAAGTGTGGAGAATTTCAAGTCTGCCTGAATGTGAGAGACTGACATGATTATAGGAATCTACTGAATCTGTTTCCATTTTGCTTTCTTTAATACTGTGCTTTCATTACAAATTACTACAGTAACAATTCGAATCAAAGGCTGACAAATGAACCTTTTTCCATGTATGGCTACTGTATGTGAAGTCTATACAAGAGAAGATCGCACTCTGTGGGGCTTTAGCAGTAGATGTGTGTTTCGATAACTCCCTTCTGTCATCAGCATATGTGTTGAACTGTCAATCTAGCTTGCAGAGAGGAAGAAAGTCGTGCTTCATAACTGCTGTGAGGTGTTGCTCAAGAGCTGTCAGAGCGTATGTCAAACGCCCAACAGGACGTGTCGTCTCAGTGTGTTTGTGTTTGTGAATCTTTCATATGTCAATTCCATGGACTAACACACTAGTCACGCTATTAAATGTTTTCCTTCTATGTTTTGGGAACAGTTTTCTGCTCTTTTTCCATCAGTATCTTTTTCCTGTTATGACTGTCATAATTAGCCCCCCTGAGAGCTACAGAGGTTTGAACAAACACACACGCTCCCACCCAACTTCTCTCTCTCTCACAAACACACACACAAGCGGGCTGGGTTTCCATGTTTTATGGGGACATTCAACTGTATTTTCTATCTCCTAACCCTAACACAAAACTTTCTGCATTTTTACATTTTCAAAAAAAAAAACTGTTTTCCTCAAAGGGACAAACAATGCCCCCATAAGGTCAGAATTTACTGGGACATAACCTAAGGAACACCAGGACAACATACACGCAGCTCCTTTTGAGATCGCTTCTCCAAACCTAACTAGACAGCACTGTGGACATGTTTAGCTCGGATGACTTGTAACATCCAGAAATGTCTAGGTGGGCATCTCACTACGACAGGATATCCAGCTCATTTCTTTCCAGACTTTGGTGGAGTCATCCTGCTGCTGACCAGACAAGAGTTGGATGAATTATGCTTTTGATGAGTAATGCTGAGTTTAAGTTACGGAAGGTTATCACAAAGCATTTCTATGTTTGTGACCAATTAATCCATCATCCATATCTTTCTTTAAAACAAAGTTCTTGTAATGTTTAATCAAAATGTCTGAAAAAAAAGAGACTGTTTCCGGTGTTTAAAAAAACTCCTCCCCATCAAGCTCATCTGCTCCCACTTTTGAGTATGATGGCATTATCAGCAGTCTCTAAACTGTGTGAACGTCTGACGAATTGCACAAACGAAACAGAGTGCGCATAAAGGAAAGAAAGCCGCATGCTGAAAAATAATTGATAACCAGAAATGGGAAAAATGTTTCAAGCAGAGAGTGCAAATGAAAATAGCTGGATCTCAATTTTTGTATCTAAAAAACAGCTGAGACAGAACTCATATTTTGCATTTGTTTTACTTTAGTTTTATTGCTCCGGGTGTGTGTTCACAGTGTGTGTGTGTTCACTGCTCTGTGTGTGCACTTTGGATGGGTTAAATGCAAAGCACGAATTCTGAGTATGGTTCACCATACTTGGCTGAATGTCACGTCACTTTCAGTTTCACTCAAATTTTCATTCACCAAAAGCATTTTACAATTAACTGTTCATGACCATTTCCACCAAATCGCTCCTAGAATTACATTTTCCTTGGCCACTGTCATCAATGATTTTTCTCTCATCTTGCTCACCAATGCATTCTGGGATCTCAGAGGACAGCATCATTTAGCTGCCTTTTTTTTTAGCAGCGTTCACATCTTAAAATGCTGTCTAGGCAGGGTTTTACAAAAGAGTTACAGTTCCAAAGTTAAAACAAAAACAAGACGCAAGTAATCAGGGTAAAATCTGAATGTTGAAATCCGAAAATATGTCTTTCTTTCTCTGTCTGCAGTTTCCAAACAGTCTTTGTTTATCATGTCCTAAGATTTTTAGCTTATCGTTTTGCTTCATCAGCAGAGGAAGAGGGAGTATGACTTCCCTTCATTTTTATTGCTAATGTTTGTGTATTCCTCAGGGGGTAAATTACCCTTACATTATAAAGATAAACACTAAAAAGATAAATGACCAAACATCATGAAGCTGCACATAACAAATAGAATCCATAAGTGTACATGATATCTTTATATAGAGCACATGAGCTCTGGGGAGTGTGTATAAAAGCAGCTGATCATAAAAGTGAAAAAAACATAACAATTGCTATAAAGTGACCTCAAAACCTCTCAGTTCATGATGGTTCATGTGCTCTAAAATCACTGAGTAGACCAACTGTCTCTCTCGATCACACACACACACACACACACAAACAGATGCTAACCTTTACATTACAGTTCAGCAGAATGCCACTGATAACCGGATGATAGCAAACAACAGGAGCTGCTCCCTCTGTGAAACACACACACAACTCCAGATTTTGAGACGCTACTTTGAACCTCTGAGCTTCTCACAATTTAAAGGGGTCATATGATGCAATTTAAATTTTTCCTTTCTCTTTGGAGTGTTACAAGCTCTTGGTGCATGAAGAAGATATTCTTTATCAAAGTCAAGACTCTGCCACGTCCCTCTAAAACACCTCGTTCAGACACGCCCCTCATCTCTACATCACTATGTGGAAATATTTGCCTAATGCCGCCCAAAAGTTCATGCAAAGAAAGAAGGCGTGGTTTCAGTAACACATTTTCAGTACACAGTCATGTCATGTACATTAAAGCATGTCAACATATTCATATACACAAAGTAAGGATCTTTAAATATAGCATAATATGACCCCTTTAAAGCTGTTCACCTAAGTTACTCATTCAAAAAGTAGGCTATAGCTTAGTCTACAAGTGAGTCAGTGATGTGACATTTAAAATGTCAACACTGCCAACACACATTTATGTTCAAACAACTTGTAAAAGTGCATTTCACATCCAACATCCTCTTTAAAGATATGTAAAAAAAGATACCCCTCTTCTATAATGATCATGTTTTTAATTTCAGTGAAATTAAACTTTATGTCTCTGTCTCCTTCCATTAGTTTATCAATGTATAATAAAATATCTTATTTAAAGTATTTTAGAAAAAGCTAATACACAGAAAAGCTTTACCATTTTGAAAACCAAGTTCAAAGCATTTTTCCAGTGTTATTTTAGTATCGCTGAGATACTACAATCCTTTATTAATTTATCATTATCTTGATCAATATTTTGAAGTTTGAATTTTATTTTGTAATTTCTATTTTAATTTGAATCTTTTTTCAAATTTTTTGTCATTTTATTGCATGTTTCAGTCATTTTTATTAGTTTTTATTTGAATTTTATCTTTTTCTTTTCAGTGACTAAGTTAAACTAAATGATAACTTTTTGCATCTAGCTGAAATTAAATAGGTTTTAGTTTTTTTATATTGTATTTTATTTCCGTTAACATTGATTTTATTTAAAGAAAAAAAAAAATTGTGTGTATGCATGATTGCATGGTTTTAATTTTAGTTAACTATAATAATCTTGCTTCTTTCATGTTGATATTTGGCCAAACTGCACTCTCTGTGTCTTGTCTGACATCATCTGTTGTGTTGTACCTCTGCAATCTGTGCTACAAAGATGAATACAGCGCACACAGAACCTGCTAACCTGAGTACTGAGCATCTATAGCCATAGGAATGAGACATCCATTTCCAACAGCACAACAGCTTCAGTTGATCCTAATGGACAGGCATTAGTAAAGGCAAAACATCATTATATGCAGATGCAAGAGAACTAACAATTCTGCTTTATGGCAGTCATGCCAGCTAATCTCTTTAGGTTTCAGGGTCAGGATGAGGGTTGTTAGTGGTACACCAAGACCCATTCACTCCTTCTCCTCTTTTGTCTCCCCTCCAGAGGACTTCCTATGGTTTTGGATAGTCTTACTCTCAGTCTTAGAAATGAAACGGCTAGTTTAGCCTTTTTTTTTTTTGCTCATTCCATAAATACATTAATAAGTGATGCTGTCTTATCCAACACATTGCCTACACACCTGATCTGTAATTACTAACACACACACACACACACACACACACAGAAAACTGTCACATTTAGCAAAATGAACCTCACTTTCACACACTAATTAGTTAGTCTAAACTTTTGCACCACATAGTTCATTTCTCAGTCACGTTCTGTTACAATGCACACAAGAAGGCAATTCTATTGTGCACATCCTCAAGCTAAGCACAGTGCACACTTACTGTACATGTGGGGGTTAATGGGTTGGGCAGACAAATGGGAAGGTCTTGACTTTTCAATGACCCTCTATTCTGCTTTTGAACTTTTAACATGTTCAGTGTCTTCAGTGCACTCATGGACCTGTGTTGAACACATTTAATTAAAAACCCATAATTCATGCCAAAGCCATTCAAACTGCAAATAATAACAATCTCATGCTATCTGATGTCTCTCAAAAGGAAGCCTGTTCAAATCTGGTAAAAACACATGGGCTGCGCATCACCAACGTATTTCACTTATTCAGTACATTGCGATGCATTGTCATATCATAACTGGATCATGTCTGGAACTGCTGCAAATGTGTTTCCATGAGTGAACAGGGATCATCTCTCACACGTGATTCACTTCACTTTGTCAAGTACAACAGAAATTCTATTTGTTTATAGAAGTGGCTCTGATGAGTCTGTACTATTAGATGACCTAAACTCTTCAATAGTGAAAGCCCTAAAAACACAAAGACTGATTCGGTATCACTTCAGGTTAGTGTGACAGTGAAAAGTGAACGTGACGTCCGACTCTCTAACCATTAGTCCATCTCTTCTCTGAGCTAAATATATACAGAGGAAAATGTGATAAGTTTGTTGGAATATGTGAGAAGCATCAATTAATGGGATTAATGTGGAAAACAAGTTACATTATGTTTTAAGCCAGACAATAATGAAAACACCCGCCTGTTCTTTCTGGGACATAAATACTCACATTAAATTAATCATAAGGGACAGTAAGAACATTAATAATGTTCATAAAAGATATCTAATTCAAATAAATGCAGTCCTACTGAACTTTCTATTCATTATAAAATCCTGAATATTATCACTTTTTCCACAATAGTATGAAGCAGCACAACTGTTTTTAACATTGATAATAATCAGAAATGTTTCTTGAGCAGCAAATAAGCGTATTAGAATGATTTCTGAAGATCATGTGACACTGAAGACTGGAGAAATGATGCTGAAAATACAGCTTTGATCACAGCAATAAATTACATTTTACAATATTTCTACTATATACAAAACAGTTATTTTAAATTGTAATATTATCAGTACTATTAAATAGTGATAATATGATATTATATACCCAATATTAATGTTTTACTGTATTTTGATCAAATAAATGCAGTCACGATAAATTTCATAATTATTATTTATTTTATTTCATAAAAATAATTATTTCAAACTTTTGACAATATCAGTGGAAAAGCTGAAAGCAAAGATGTTTGTGATGTTATTCTAAATCAGTTTAAGATTTAGCATGAGTCTGCTCAAAACCACAACATATATAGCTGCTGACATGAGTTTATTTCCCTTGAATTATTCATAAACTCACCCACTTCAACAACACACACCACTGTTTAATAAACCTGTTAATTTAAAAGCACAACAAATAACAGCATTCAGCAAACCCCTCAGGGACCAACCCAAACACCCGTCTGGGACAGAGGGACCAATCAAAGCTCAGCGCCTGCAGGCAGAGGTCATCGTAACCAATTCAATCTGTCTGGTAGAGTGATTGGTAGAATGGCCAGCTTAACTCAGACAGGCTAAACACAGGAAACGGGAAGTGTACTGCTGATGTCATCTTAAAGTGGTCATGAGCTGAGATATAAAAAAATCCCTTGATCTTTTGGCATATAAGACCTGTGAAACCAGCTTATATTAAAGCCAATCTGCCAAAACAAATGTTGTGTAATGTGTCACTTTATGATGTAATAGTGTGGCTAAACTCCGCCTCCGCAGAAGATCAATGCCTGCTTCTACATCACTGTTTGTTTAGCCCCGCCCACCAATTACACAGCACTGCCTGTTTAGCTCCGCCCACCAATTACACAGCACTGCCTGTTTAGCTCCGCCCACCAATTACACAGCACTGCCTGTTTAGCTCTGCCCACCAATTACACAGCACTGCCTGTTTAGCTCCGCCCACCAATTACACAGCACTGCCTGTTTAGCCCCACCCACCAATTACACAGCACTGCCTGTTTAGCCCCACCCACCAATTACACAGCACTGCCTGTTTAGCCCCACCCACCAATTCGCGCATGCAATGGAGTTAACACCTGCTCCACTCACCAGTCTCGAGTCCCACAGAGGAGCTCCAAATGGATAAATGGAGGAGTGATGACAGTGTAAGACGAGAGAGGACCAGGCATGGACTATTTATTTTGTTTGTGCGTGGCAGTCGCTTTGAGGGGCTGTCGAAATTTTAAGTTTTCTGATTATATAATTATTATTAATAAAGTGTTGTTTAAATGTTCACTGGTTCCCGGCTTCTTCTTCCCATGACTACGAACATTTGTTACAATGCATTTTTAACCTAAATCACAGCAGCCTCCATCTATGAAGGATAAAGCCTGTCAAACATACATGCAGAAGTTTACATCAATGGGCATACAGCCATCCTTTCAAACTTGCAATATGCAAAACTGTTAGCCAATCACAGTGGGCGTTTATTTTCAACTCTACAATTGCCACAACGATTCAAACAGAGCATTCTGATGAGGGGGGTTAAAAACAAGACAGAAAATAGCCTACTACTTTTAAATGATGATGTAAAAATCTTAATAACATTATAAGTGGATTTCAGAGAACAGCACAAAATAATAAAAAACTCAGTTCATGACCACGTTTAGAGGTTGCAAATACATTTCTCCAACGAAAGGTAATTTTCAAAATTTGTCTCTGGAATTTTCTAAATGCAAAATGTTTGTTTGAGTATCCTGAAACACCAACATTAGCTCAATCAATGGCAAGAGCTTAGGGCAGGGACTATCTGTTGGTTTGACCAACGGTAAATGGAGGGAAATGTTTTGGAAGCCAGTCCGAAAAGTTTTTGCAACTCTGTTTGGAGACGTTTTTGCGCAGACATTACAAACTTCAGCTTTAAACAAACATTTATGTGGCCTAGATCATAAATCCATGTGACTAGAAGCTTTGAATGCAGAATTAATATACACACACTCAGACAGTCACAGTTTATTCTGGAACCCAGACAAAAGGAACAGCGTTGTGTGAAATATTGATGAAGGTGTTAAGTAGGAAAGAGGAAGTTAAACGATGAAGGTTGGCAGAGACAGAGAGAGACATGATGGATGAATGGATAGATGGGAGGCCCTAACTGAGCGAATGGGAGGCTGAGATGTGCTTGAACCAGATGAGGTCAAAGTTTAACAGATTGGCAGTGTGTCAGATTGGCAGATCTGAGAAAACTTGGCCCACGGGATGACCTTAAGCCTACCAACTCGATAAAACTCTGTGGCTATGATGGTGAATATGTCCAAGTCAACCTTCTCAGTGTGTGTGTGTGTGTGTGTGTGTGTGTGTGTGTGTCAGAGTAATGCAACAATAAAATCAAAGCTTTTTCATTCTGAATCACACCAGATCATATCATGATGCATGTTTCTGAAATAAAAAATTTCTTCCTGAGTAAATATTAACCTTATTGGATCAGTTGATGGTAGCTGGAGTGAATTTTTGGGAGTGAAAATAAACAATAATAGAAAAAATTTAGTACAGGGGAATGAGTACAACAAAACCACCTGAGGGGAAATGTAATGTTTACATTAAAACTGTTCAAGTAGTTACATTCATTCACGCCAAACTTGTAATTCTTTCATTCTGTATTGTGAAGCAAACTGAATGATTCAAAAGTGCAGTATACTTCTTAAGAGGAAAAAGCAATTGCTAAAGTACACACCAAAATAAGAAGTGTCAATATTGTCCTGGGGTTTAGTGGTTAGCAAATGACAGGTGAGCATTACAATGTGGGAGATTAAATGTCTTTTGATATATTCCTGCCTCATGGCATTTTCTAAATTGGCAGAAGACAGGATAAACATTTGCTCTCTAAAGCCGTCATGAGCAGATATATATGACAGGACATTAAACAAATGAAATGGTCTGGTGTAGATTGTTGAGGAAAGTGTGCAGGCCTGATAGACATATCGGTCTCTCTGTGTGTGTGTGTGTGTGTGTGTGTGTGTGTGTGTGTGTGTGTGTGTGTGTGTGTGTGTGTGTGTGTGTGTGTGCAAAGGGTAAGAGTGTTTGTTTGGGTGAGTTGATGCTGATACTGTTTCCTGTCCTACATCTGGCAGCTTCTTGCTAATTGATCTCGACAGCAGCTCAGTTCATTCAAACAATTAAACAAATCTTAACATGCAGATACTCATAAACCATGGACAGTTAAAATAAAGCAATCAGAAACACAAAGTGAAAGACAAGGATAACAAAAGTGTTTGTGTGAAAGAAGAGAATGTATAAATGAAATATAACTTTAAATATCCAAATACAGTGGCTCTAATAATAATGATTATTTCTTTAAAACACTATCTATTGTAAACCTAAACATTTTGTTTGAACAGTCTATTTGTGTTACATTCCTTTCAAATAAATCACTTATATATAGCATCTTGCAGTTGATGGAGATTTGTGGGATGCACATCCAGGGCACGAAGCTCTCGTTCCACCACATCCCAAAGATGGTCTATTGGGTTGAGATCTGGTGACTGTGGGGGCCATTTTAGTACAATGAACTCATTGTCATGTTCAAGAAACCAATTTGAAATGATTCAAGATTTGTGACATGGTGCATTATCCTGCTGGAAGTAGCCATCAGAGGATGGGTACATGGTGGTCATAAAGGGATGGACATGGTCAGAAACAATGCTCAGGTAGGCCCTAGCATTTAAACGATGCCCAATTGGCACTAAGGGGCCTAAAGTGTGCCAAGAAAACATCCCCCACACCAACCAAATGCTTTGCTGCATACCACGGTTGTAACCAGTGGTTATTTCAGTCAAAGTTGCTATCAGCTTGAATCAGTCGGCCCATTCTCCTCTGACCTCTAGCATCAACAAGGCATTTTCGCCGACAGGACTGCTGCATACTGGATGTTTTTCCCTTTTCACACCATTCTCTGTAAACTCTAGAAATGGTTGTGCGTGAAAATCCCAGTAACTGAGCAGATTGTGAAATACTCAGACCGGCCCGTCTGGCACCAACAACCATGCCACGCTCAGAATTGCTTAAATCACCTTTCTTTCCCATTCTGACATTCAGTTTGGAGTTCAGGAGATTGTCTTGACCAGGAACACACCCCTAAATGCATTGAAGCAACTGCCATGTGATTGGTTGGTTAGATAATTGCATTCATGAGAAATTGAGGTGTTCCTAATAATCCTTTAGGTGAGTGTATATAGAATAGAAGAATATTTGTACTTGAGGTAGTTGATTACATGAATACTATTTAACAATTTTCTACTACATTTTGTAACTTTTATTAATAATTTTTAGTGGTCGACCGATATTGGTTTTTTGACAACTGATGTCGATGCCGATATCTTGGAAAGTGGGGATATATATATATATATATATATATATATATATATATATATATATATATATATATATATATAGATAGATATATATATATAGATATATATATATATATATATATAGATATATATATATCATTTTAATCATTTTTAATTTATAATACATTTATCATTTATTTTAATTTATTTTTAATTATTAGTAATATTTAAGAAATTTTAAATAAATGTGTAAAATAAACATACATTAGATGACAAAGTATTTTTACAAATAAATAAATGTTTCATAAAATATAATTTTGAGTTTAAAGTTTAAAGCATTCAATTCACATGGACCGACCATCACAGAGAACACGCGATCATGCTGGATAAAAATGCACACTTCACAAGATCTCAGCTGGATTCAACTAAATTTGCAAGGTTTGTGAAATTAAATTCATTAGTTATTCAAAGATTTGTTTAAATTCTATAAATCGTATTTGCTTAATGCTGCAAATGAGAAAATATTATAATGTTTCCTTTGTTTAATCATTCTGTCTGATTACTAGACAGACTATCCATATTAGAACTGTTAACAATGACAGTAAACGCGAGAGAGTGTGTGTGCACTGTGAGCTCAGGTGCTGCCGCTCTCAGCGCCATCAAAATAAAAGTCCCACCTCGAACACATTATCGAGAACACCTCGAGAAACTTATTCCGATCTTTGAAAAATACCAAATATTGGCCGATATATCAGCTTTGGCGATATATTGGTTGACCACTAATAATTTTATAGGTAATAAAGATCTGAATTCTGTTTGGACTCTGATGCCATGCCTGTGTAACGTTTAAAGACTGTAAGGCGACTCGTAATGAAAATGTGTTTACGGTGAGGGTCTGGGTGTTCACTGATGGTCTGTTCAGATTAAAGTAAACTTCACTTAAAAAAACTCCAAACCAATCAAGCCCATCTATACCATTCATATACATCAGCATAAATGTGGAGGCATGAACGAATGTATTGTTCTCCAGCAGTTCTCTGCAGTCATGTAACATGTAACAAAGTTTTTGTTTGTTTGTTTGTTTTTTGGTGGAAAGTGAAACCTGAGACAACACTGGGCTGAAAACCAAACTGAAAAATGAAAATGGTTTTAAAAATCAAAGCGAATACACTTGTTCTTCATTTGGTATTGCTACACACACACCAAGATTCAAACAACCTTTTAAATACGGTGTAATAATCAAAGTTAAAGTAATTGTTTCTGTTCTCTTTAGTCTTTTAAAACTAAATGTATCAAATATCTTCAAATGATAAGCTGTACCCCTATCTTTATCTCACACAGGATAATGTTCTATATCAACTAAAAAAATCTCAGTTAATCTAAATCTTGAGTTAATATTGTGGAAAGGATGTTTTCATTTAACTTTTTTTAATTTTGCGAATATTGCAGTCATTTTATATATATATAAAAACATAAATTATCCTTTGCATTATATATTCACAATACTGTCAGCAGAGTGTGACACTTGTCAACTAATGCCAATAATCTTAAAATAAATACTGGCAAATCAATCTGCATAAACGGACATATTCATCACTGAAATAAATGCCATAACTTTATAAGGTCTCTTGTACTAAAAGCACAACACACGCTCTGTGAAATCCTCTCAGGCTTTTGTTTCCCATCATTCTGAAGCTGGAAACTCTGAAGGCATTCTCAGCTCTATTTTTAGACTGAGCATCTATTATTCTGACATGTATTTGTTGTTTATCTGCTGGGACTTGATTTAGATTGATGTAATACTACAAGCATGAGCTCTGAGACATTAAGTTCCCGGTTCTATGAAGCCCCTCCTTCTGAAATACGCAATGGGCTCTGATTGGTTAGCTGGCCCAGTGTGTTTGGATCCAGTGTGTTCGACATCTCCATCCGGAACCGCTTCACTCCTCTCCGCGAGACAGGACGCGACGCTGTGATCATCGGAGACTGTCCGACACGTAAGTGCTACGTTAGCCGAAGGTAAAGTGCACACTCATTGTTTCCCTGGTGCTCGTGTTCTCGATGTTTCTGCGCAGATACCGGCGATCCTGAAGGCCGAGGAGAGCCCCAGAGCGGTCGTGCTTCACGCCGGGGTTAACGACACCACGCTGCGGCAGACGGAGACGCTGAAGAGGGACTTCAGCAGCCTGATCGAGACGGTTCGCAGCACGACGCCCGCGGCGACGATCGTAGTGTCAGGACCACTGCCCACGTATCGACGAGGACACGAAAGGTTCAGTAGACTTTTTGCTTTAAATGAATGGTTGTTGTCATGGTGTAAAGAACAGAAACTGCTATTTGTTAATAACTGGAATCTTTTCTGGGAGCGTCCTAGGCTGTTTCGCGCTGATGGATTACACCCCAGCAGAATCGGAGCGGAGCTGCTTTCTGACAACATCTCCAGGACACTTCGCTCCATGTGACTAGTAAGACAATTCTCTAAAAACTATTATGATGAGTTTTGTTCCACCCGCTTAAATGATAAAAGTACTTGCGCTGTAAAAACTATTAAGATTGTGTCTGTTCCCCGAATAGTGAGGTCAAAATATAATGTAGGATCTAGAAAAAATCTTATCGTAATTAAACCAGAAAAATGTAAAGTAAATGAACAAAAACAATTTTTAAAGTTTGGGCTCATAAATATTAGATCACTCACACCCAAAGCAGTTATTGTAAATGAAATGATCACAGATAATAGTTTTGATGTACTCTGCTTGACTGAAACCTGGCTAAAACCAAATGATTATTTTGGTCTAAATGAGTCTACTCCACCAAACTACTCCCCATCAGACTGGTCGTGGCGGAGGTGTTGCAACAATATATAGTGATATTCTCATTGTTACCCAAAAAACAGGATACAGGTTTAACTCTTTTGAAATACTTCTGCTAAATGTTACACTGTCAGACATGCAAAAGAAATCTAATGTATCTCTTGCTCTGGCTACTGTATATAGACCACCAGGGCCGTATACAGAATTCCTAAAAGAATTTGCAGATTTCCTCTCAGACCTTCTAGTTACAGTTGATAAGGCGCTAATCATGGGAGATTTTAATATTCACGTTGATAATGCAAATGATACATTAGAACTTGCGTTTACTGACCTAATAAACTCCTTTGGAGTCAAGCAAAATGTCACCGGGCCAACTCACCGTTTTAATCATACACTAGATTTAATTATATCGCATGGAATCGATCTTACTGCTATAGATATTGTACCCCAAAGTGATGATATTACAGACCATTTTCTTGTATCGTGCATGCTGCGTATAGCTGATATTAACTATATGTCTCAGCGATACCGTCTGGGCAGAACTATTGTTCCAGCCACCAAAGAAAGATTCGCAAATAACCTGCCTGATCTATCGCAACTGCTATTTGTACCCAAAAATACACATGAATTAGACGAAATTACTGACAACATGGGCACTATTTTCTCTAATACATTAGAAGCTGTTGCCCCCATCAAATTGAAAAAGGTTAGAGAAAAACGTACTGTGCCATGGTATAACAGTTATACTCACTCTCTCAAGAAAGTAACTCGTAGTCTTGAACGCAAATGGAGAAAAACTAACTTGGAAGTTTTTAGAATTGCATGAAAAACCGGATGTCCAGCTATAGACAGGCTCTAAAAACTGCTACGGCAGAGCATATACACAAACTCATAGAAAATAACCAAAACAATCCAAGGTTTTTATTTAGCACAGTGGCTAAGTTAACAAATTACCAGACGCCACCTGATTCAAATATTCCACCAACGTTAAATAGTAATGACTTTATGAATTTCTTCACTGATAAAATAGATAACATTAGAAATACAATAGCGAATGTAGATTCTACAGCGTCTAACACTTCAGTTTCATCCATCGCACCCAAAGATAAACTGCAGTGCTTTACAAATATAGGACAGGAAGAGCTAAATAAACTTATCACTGTATCTAAACCAACAACATGTTTATTAGATCCTGTACCCACTAAATTACTAAAAGAGCTGTTACCTGTAGCCAAAGAACCGCTTCTCAATATCATTAACTCGTCGTTATCTTTAGGTCATGTCCCAAAACCATTCAAGCTGGCGGTTATCAAGCCTCTTATTAAGAAACCAAAACTAGATCCTAGTGTACTGGCAAATTATAGGCCTATTTCAAATCTTACATTTATGTCTAAAATTTTAGAAAAAGTTGTGTCTGCTCAATTGAGCACCTTCCTGCATAAAAATGATCTGTTTGAAGAATTTCAGTCGGGTTTTAGGCCCCACCATAGCACAGAAACTGCACTTGTTAAAATTACAAATGACCTGCTCCTTGCGTCAGTTCAAGGCTGCATCTCATTTCTAGTCTTACTTGATCTTAGTGCTGCGTTCGACACCATAGATCATGACATACTCATAGATCGATAACAAAACTATACAGGTATTCAAGGGCAGGCTCTAAGATGATTTAGATCTTACCTGTACGATCGCTACCATTTTGTTTATTTAAATGGGGTGTCATCTCATTTATCATCAGTAAAATATGGAGTGCCACAAGGATCCGTCCTAGGTCCCCTTCTATTTTCAATATATTATTAGAAAATACGAAATTAGCTTCCACTGTTATGCTGATGATACTCAGCTATATATCTCAACGAGACCAGATGAAACTTCCCAATTATCTAAGCTAACAGAGTGTGTTAAAAATGTAAAAGATTGGATGACAAATAATTTTCTCCAATTAAATTCGGATAAGACAGAGATATTAATTATTGGACCAAAAAACACTACACAGAATCTTGTAGATTACAATCTGCAACTAGACGGATGTACTGTTACTTCCTCTACAGTCAGAAATCTGGGTGTCTAGATTAATCTAGATTAAAAACACATCTCTTTCGCCAAGCATATGAAAAATGTATCTTTTAAATTGTGAGTGTAGTTGCATCTGATCAAATGTGCATTTTTATTCTTTAGCTTGTGTTAAACTAATTTTACTTTGTTGGATCAGCAGCTATGCTAATGATGTCTCTATTTTGTTTCTATGTTTTGCCACGGGATTTACATCAACAACAGAACTAAATAATTATTGCTACATGTGTGACTGCATCATATGATAACTATTAATTAATAATATTGATAGTTCATCGTCTAGCTGACTACGTCTTGTATTATTATTATTTTTTATTTTTTCTAAAATCCTGTCAAACGTGCACAAATTACTAGCTACTACTAAATATTGTAGAAACATAATTTTCTGTAAAGTTGCTTTGTAACGATTTGTATTGTAAAAAGCGCTATACAAATAAACTTGAATTGAAACTTGAATTTAATTGTTTGTGTGTTTCCCAGGGGCGGGGTTTGTGTAAACATCAGGGTTAATGATGTCACAAACTCGGGAAGAAGCTTGTTGTAGTCCCTACCAGTCTTTTTTTTTGTAGTAAATTTCTTTAAAAGAAATATCTCCCTTTGCATTGATTTTTGAGCATCATAACTTTTACAGATGTTGTTTATGCTCTAACAGCAACATTACACGCTAACTAAAGATAAAAATATGAAATCATAATCAGCCACCCCTCATGAGACTTATTATTTTGGTACGAAAATAAAAGTTTAATAAAAGTAGCCTAAGTTTGACATTAAAATGTGTGTCTAAAAGAAAAAAAGAATTTATTAATGGAATACATTCCTAATGCGTTCCATGACCAGATTATAACCCTAGTATAACTGTTCACTGAGTCATTTGATGACCGCTCATTTGCTGGAAACATCCTACCATCAAGGCGCTTTTTCAAAAATCGAAAGTCAAAACAAAAGTTATTATCCACATTATCTACGAGACTGTTTTGCATAGTAGCATTAAACTACATCGCTAAATCCAGCAATATATCTGGTAGTTAAACTCAAGGAAGCTCAGAACAGTAAAGACCAATGAAAGCAGTGTCCTTCCCATGACAGGATTAACCCTCCACCACACGCTGCTGCATCAAAATAGCTCCATCTCCAGACATCCCAGCGATTGAGCTGCAGGTCGAAGAGCTGTAAAGCCACCCTGAGGTTCTTCTTAATCATTCTAAATGGTTCCCTGTCCCTGTTCTCAGGCCTGGACTTAAAGAGACCGGTCTGTGTGGCAGGAAGAAAGAGTGCTACGAGTGCACAAAGATTTGAAAAACCATCACAATCAGCAGCGAAACCAATCCCAATCAATCGGTGTCTTGAGCAGGGAAGTGAGGGAAAGAGAAGAGACTGATAGAGCTCGACCTGAGGGGAAGAGAGAAAGATGTATAGTGTAATGGAGAAAGAGAGAACAAGAGGGGGTAGTTCAACAGGTATTCCTGACGACTGATTCCTCACTGATTTATCATTTAACTGATAATCCAGGTGAATTTTACTGTATTCCTGCAGTTTCTGGTTCTGATCGCATTAAAAGCACAATTTGCCTCTTTCCACTCTTTTTCAAGAAAAAGAGCACAGGTGCAATTAAGCTCCTCCAATTTAATCCAAGTTTTTAAATGAGACATATCAGACATTCTGGTTTGTTCCACAAAACTGTGTTTGACGCATGGTTTCCCACAAACATTCCTGTATAAGTAGTTGTAGATTTAAATAAAAAAATTAAGAGCTTATTACATGGAAGAAAATTGACCATATTGTCAACTATCATTTCTAAAGTTTTCTACATCATTCAGTCTATTATTACATTTACATTTAGTCATTTAGCAGATGCTTTTATCCAAAGCGACTTACAAATGAGGACAGTGGAAGCAATCAAAAACAACAAAAGAGTAATGATATATAAGTGCTATAACAAGTCTCAGTTTGCTTAAATGCAGTACACTTAGCATGGGCTTTTAAATAATATAATAAATAAAAAGAAAACAGATAGAATAGAAAAAAAGAATAGAGCAAGCTAGTGTTAGAGGTCTTTACTTTTTTATTATAGAACGAATGCATGCAGCCCTCCCTTTTCTACTACAGCTTTCGTGATTGAAATGAAATGTGAAAATTAATAAAAAGTGTCAATTCAAAGAATTACATTTATATCTGTGACACTGCATCAGATTTCCTTTTACACTTTTTTTGTTTTTAAGTGTTAAGCATTATAACCAATCACACAATTCTACTGAGATTATCAATGCGTGTAGATGACTTATTGAGAATGGGCAACAAATTTCTATCTGCATAATTTAGATCGGTCATGGGACATTGAACACCGCTCAAATATTTCCCCCATGTATCATCAGCTTTAGGACAGATTTCTATGGAACTCTATTGAGAAAACATGTTCACTGGACATTAGCTATTCTAAGCCGACAGCAGAATATTAACTGCCAAACTTCAGTCACAGAGTGTGAAACCACAGTGACCACCTTCTTTCGGCTCGAGGCAGCCTTTTTTATCAAGACATGCAAACTTATGCTTCCGTTTGACTGTGTATTTGACAACAAGGTTGAGACTGAACACGTTGTTGTGTACGTTTGTGCAAATGTTTGTTATATGTGGCATATTTAGCGTGTGGGCGAGCAGCCTAGAATTCATTTAAAGCAGATTTGAGCTCACATCAGTGAATCGGGCAGGTCGCTCCCACCCTCAACACGCCCTCACATGGAGCCGGGCTCGCTGAACTGTCAGCACGGGAAGCACTACGCTGACAGATGGCTGGCGAGAATGAACAAACACAACAGCCAAGCGGTCGTGTGAGCGGTGTTTGACAAAACCATAGTAAGATATGCTGAAAAGTATTATTGATCAGTCCTCAAAGAACGTAAAAACACAATACACTGAAAAAACATATTGTGTAAAAACTGGAAGAGGTGATGGGCAGAAATTCTTGAGTCATTGCAGAAATTAACAGATGGCATTTTTTTGTCTGTATTATATATATACAGTATATTATAGAGCCCGACCGATATGGATTTTTGGGGGCCGATGCCGATATTAACTCGAAACGAGCCGATTTATAAGCCGATATTTTGATTTGAAAAATAATCTGGATATTAGACCCATTTCCTATAAACTGCATTTACACAACATTCAATAGCAAAATATCTGCCTGTTCTATGTATGTGGGCTGTATAAACTAGGGCTGGACGATTAATCGAAAAGTAATCAAAAACCGAAATTAATAACCTCTAACCGACGTAATTTTCCCATGTCGGTTATTTCGGTTTTTTAATCCTGTTAATACTTCCCACTTAAAAGCATACTAGCGCGTGTGTAGCCACATGACTCTGCCCCGTCCAGTCAGTGGCATTAAAGCAAAACACGGAGGTGAACGCTGGTTCAACACATAGTGATGGCCTTGTGTCTTCACTAAACTTTGTCAGTTGTATTTGTTTGGACATTCAAGCGATTAGATGATCGGATGTGTATTATTATATCGAGCTACCATGGTCGCGCTAGGGCTGTCAAAAAAAAATAGAATTAAGAATATTTCTAGAAGAAAAAAAAAATACACATTCGAATGCAAAAATGTTGCATTCGAATTGTAGGTGTCCCTTAAGGAGGCAGCTTTAAGGCCCGCATCTGGTATACTTCACATTCCGTGTTCTGTTCCGTCTTACACAGCTTCATCCGCACAGCTTTCATAAGGCGGACGAGCTCGACGAGCAGTAACATTTCTGTCATCATTCACCTCATGCATGCGCTGTTGACAGCCGCGCACCCCGTCTGCGTGCAGGCACTTTTTGAGACCGCGTGGACTGATGCGTGGCTGTCCGCGAGCCCTTCTTGATGACGAAAATTACATAATGCGGATGGTGCGCGGATGCGTATGCGGATGGTCAAATTATACTTTGGCCTTTATCAGTGGCGCATGAGATGCGATGACAATATAAAAGTGTCATTGCATTATAATGTTTTTGTTAACGTATACAGTTGAAGCAACTAGATGCAGTGCTTCTGCGATGTTCATTCAAAATATTGCGGAAAAAGAGAATGTGGAGAAGATCTTCTTCACGTCAAAACTGAAACCAAGCCATTCACACAGAACGCATATTTCACGCATTTTCTAGAGAGGGACGTCTTCTATTACCCTTGCACTCGCGTCTCACCTCTGGTCTCACACAATACAGCCGCATGTTTAGAAAGCCATGTAAAATTAAGGTGGGTTCAGTTTTTTTCAAAAACATTTCTTGAGACTTTATGGTGGGTTTTCCCCATCTGCATCTCATGTTTTAATGAAAAAATGTACTCTGTTATTGGCTTTATCGGTATATCGGTATATATATATATCGATATATCGGTCGGGCTCTAGTATATTACTATTCAATGTGCACACTGATGCATATATATACGTATATATCTATCTATATAAAACATTAACTATGGCACCCTTTTGTGATTACAAACTTTGATGAAACAAATAAAAAATCTTTTTACAATATTTCAAGAAAATGATCAATTTCAAGAATTGGTTTAAGTACAAGTAACATTTTCTTACATCTAACATCTTTACAAGTGAGTGTACACATACTAATCATCATCAAACGGTTTCATTTGTAAAAATATTTAACTTTTTTTTTTTACTACAAATAGTATTGAAAACATAAATATAATTTTATATATAAATAATATAATCATTAACACAAGTTTTCGGGAAATGGGAAGTCACCTCATGACTTTTTACAACCTGAATGTTTAATCATTTTAAATCATTCCAAAGCTACATGAAAAAAATTGCAGTATTTTACAGTGAAATTGCATGTACATTATCTGTCTTGTGAAATGAAAAAAAAAAACAGCTTCGTTCCTGGAGGGCCACTGTCCTGCAGAGTTCAGATCTAACACCAAACAAACCTGAACAAGTGATTAGGGTTGGACATGCACTCTGCAGGACAGTGGCCCTCCAGGAACGAAGCAATTTTTAAATGCGTCATGACATGAAAAATCTAATTTTCCTTGATCTTTTGATATTTAAGAGGTATTTGTACCATTAAAGCATCTTTCAAGCTTAATAAAATAAAATGTCATCCATTGCATAAACAAAGCATTGATTTAACCAAGCTCCAAAAATGGCTTGTTTGGATATTGCGGGATCTGTGAAGTCACTCGGACAAAACATTTGCATGTGACTGCCTCAATGCATAGTTGCACCCATTGCAGTCCCTTAGCGGCTGATACCCGTCTACACTGGACACAAACGTCGTGTCAGAAGCAAACAGAATCCTTTATATTCACTGTCTACACTGAATACAATGTACTGTACAGATGCTCATCAGTTTCTGACCAAGTGCTTGAACTACTTAACAACATGACAAATAGAAGATATACGTGCGTTATATTTGTTCAGAGAATTTGACTGCATTTTGTTTTGCAAATGAGGAACAGTGTAATAGAGTGTTTACAGCTGTATTGGATCTGACAGCAGCCACATCACAAACCGTGAATTTATTTGGAGCCTGCTCATCATAAACTTGGACAAACAGTCACGCAGGTCAGTGAGCTGTGGCAAATTCTAATTCTAATCAGCTCTATTGATCCGGATGTGTGGTAAAAGAAAGATTGCAATAAAATCTATGAGAACACATGAGGACAAATACTGGTGTGCTGATGAGAAATATGTTTAAACTAAAATCATTAGAAAAATCATATGAAGTAATCATTTGAACACGGTGAATGTTTAAAGATACTGTTAGGATACATGACAAATAAAAGAAAATAAAGTCCCATGATATTCATGTTGTTTTCATATGAATAAAACTCGCAGTAGTTTCATATATAAAAAAAATATATATTAATAAAAAATTTTATTGACACTAAGAATGCTGTGTAGTTTAACCATCAAGGAAAAAAACTTCCTTTTTAAGGTGTTTTATTTTTATTTTTTGCCAAATATCATAAATGATTCATTCATAAATATAAAGTTTTTGGGAAGTAACGCTACATGACATTTTACAACCAGAACCCACCTTGCTTTGGTCAAATGATCAGATATTTTAAGAGACTCATTGACCTTTAAACAACAGTCACGAGGTCCTCGGGGCTCCTCTCTATGAGTTTTTTTCTTTCACGAGTTATTATGACAGCAAGGAGGTTGCATACTTCAGGAGACCTCATCGAGATGAATGGAAATGGATAAAGGCAGATTTATCCAGGTCTTGGATATCCTTGTGAAAATAATTATGAATCGTAGCCAAAAACAATAACGATAATTATCATTTTTTTTCTGCTGACGAGTGATAAAAAAACAGCCAATCAGAATCATTTGACTTTGAAGAGCTTGAGCATTTAAGCCT
Organism: Carassius carassius; assembly: GCF_963082965.1. Classification (NCBI taxonomy): domain Eukaryota; kingdom Metazoa; phylum Chordata; class Actinopteri; order Cypriniformes; family Cyprinidae; genus Carassius; species Carassius carassius. The sequence continues at coordinate 27,182,105 of NC_081787.1, forward strand.
TGTTCAGTCCAAATCTGATTTTTGTGCATATCCAATTGCAATCAGATCATATTTAGCTTGTGTGAACAGCAAAAAAAAAATCCTATTTAAGTTGCGTTACAGTCTGACCCCTCAGATCGGATTTTATGTAGCCTTTTCACATTCTCACATAATATAAAACAGACATTTTGTAGAAAACATGCTGAACATGTGTTTTAGCGAAGTGCAAGTCGAGTGGAAAATGACGTTATACTGCTAGTCTACACATGGAATAAAAATGTTGTAAAGACAACATACTGGAAACTGTTTTGCTTTTGTTGTTTTTAGTGTAGGCATACCAACACAAAATCATTGCCATAGAAACCAATTCAGATACTGAGTGAAACGAAAGAGACCATACAAATTGGATCTGAACACAGTGTGAACAGTCAATCATTTAGATCCGATTCCAACAAGATGTGCACAAAAATCTGGTTTGGACTGACAGTCTGAACAAGGCTTTAAGGTGGCAGACTGCAAACCTGCAGTGCACAGTTTTAATTAGGGATGCACCGAATGTTCGGCAACCGAAATTATTTGGTCGAAGCGATACGTACAATGAGACTCGATCATAAATCTGCTGTTGTCAACAAAAAGAAGCTTTGAGGTCTTCCTGCACGTTTCCACCAAAATAAAAGTTGAGAAAAAGCAAGAACTCTATCAACATTTATAAATGGTAGTATTGTAATTTAATTTAAAAAAAAAAAAGACAATTATAATGATAATAACCATTACAACAGCTCTGTTAATACACTTATAATAACATTCACACATAGTGTTCAAATTAAGATCTGTAATATCTTCTATTGTTTTAAAGGAAGTATTTTCTATTCAGCAAGGCTGCTTTTAATTGTACAGTAAAGAATAAATGCCTGATTCAAGAAAGGGGTCTAATGCCCAAAAAAATATTATTTTACTAACTTATTAATTTTAAGTAAATTTTGCTTTGTTTGACATAGTGTCTGCTAGAATGTAAAAATTGTTGTTTTGTCATTTATTTTTTTCTTTGAAAAGCAAGACAAAATGGTAAAAAGCACATTTTGGCTATTTAATTCATGCAATGGTGAATGTTTTTTATTTATTTCGGTGCATCCCTGCTTTTAATAAACAGATGGTCTGTTGGTGTGGACACTAATATAGTTATCCTTATAATTATTATTTTTAATGCGAAGGGCATTTCCACAGGATTTCGGCAATGTTCAGCAGTCTACTTCCTCACATCTAAAGGTTTTTTCTGTTAACAGGGATCAGTAAGAGCATTCCTGTTTTTCTCAGTTTCAGCGCAGGGTTGTGTGGGTGTCAGGGCCCTTATCAAAGGTCTGGGGCTCTAATGGGGTATGACAGAGAGATCGAGAGTGAACTTTGAAAGGGTCATGGGAGCAATGCCTTGTGGGAAAATCTATCCTTCTTGGCTTTAGTGCGCTATGGGTAAACATGACCTCTCCTGACAGACCTCAAGCACAAAAAGCAAGCCAACAAATAAGATAGAAGGATGACAGATAGGGATGAAAGAAAAACTCACAAGCAAGCACAATGGCCAGGCCACCACGAGAGGTTAAACTCTAGGTTGAATCATACAGTCACAACCACGCAAACAGTGTGTGCAAAAAACTCTGAGCATAGACTTCACAGGGCTAACCGGCAATATCACATCTCTAAAGATAAGGCTGAGGTCCTAAATGGCTCTCTGA
>NC_081787.1:28461109-28528706 GCF_963082965.1 Carassius carassius
ATTTTGGCAGATTCCATTAAGAAAGGAAAGCAGTCTGTTGACTACATTCATCACCCCTATGGGGCGTTATTGTTTCAAAAGACTTCCGTTTGGAATTAGCATAGCTCCAGAAATCTTTCAAAGAAAAATGAGTGAGCTTCTAGGAGACCTAAGTGGAGTGGCTGTGTACATGGACGACGTTATTGTGTACGGGAAGGATGAAGCAGAGCACGACAAGCACCTAAAAGAAGTGTTGAAAAGAATGGAAAGTGTGGATCTAAAACTGAATAAAGAAAAATGTGTGTTCAGGAAAACAGAGTTGAGTTTTCTGGGGCACATAGTGGATGCACAGGGTGTCAGAGCAGACCCTGAAAAGGTACGTGCAATAAAAGACTTGCAAGAACCTAAAAATGTAAATGAACTGAGGAGAGCATTGGGCCTTATAAACTACATGGGCAAATACATTCCAAACCTGGCAACGAAAGGGGGTCCCTTGTATGAACTGCTAAAGAAAAGTAGCGCGTGGACATGGGATCAAGCACAGAAAAGCGCATTCAGCAACCTCAAGAACGCACTCATCAAAGCTCCGGTTCTAGCACACTATGATCCTGGAAAAGAAACAGTGGTATCAGCAGATGCTAGCAGTTAGGGGGTTGGCGGCGTGTTACTGCAAAAGGACAATAAAGACTGGAAACCGGTTGCATATTGTTCCAGACGACTCACAAGTTCAGAAACGAGGTACGCCCAAATTGAGAAAGAATGCCTTGCGGGCGTATGGGCGTGTGAAAAGTTCTACAAATACCTAGTAGGTATGGACACATTCAAACTGATCACTGATCATAAGCCGCTAATACCACTAATAAATAGTAAAGACTTGGACACAGTACCTGTGAGATGTCAAAGGCTTTTGATGAGACTAATGAGGTTTAATGTAAAAGCAGAGTATGCACCTGGCAAAACCTTAGTCGTTGCGGACGCACTATCGCGCAGTCCATTAAACGTCACAGAGGACTTCTTGACAGCCGACGTGAGTTGTCATGTGAATGCAGTCATCGGAGGTTTGCCGGTATCACAGCGGAAGCTGACAGAAATAAAAATAGAGACACAAAAGGATGAACAGTTACTGATTGTAGAGAAATTTGTAAAAGGAGGGTGGCCAGAATATACAAAAAGCATCCCAAACAGCAGACAATGTTTTTACAAATGGAAAGACTTCTTATCAGTGAGTGATGGACTGTTAGTGCTGGGGAATCGCATAGTAATTCCCAAAGTAATGAGACATGAGGTTCTTAACAGAATTCATGAGGGACACCAAGGACTGTCGAAGTGCAGGGCAAGGGCCAAAGAGACTGTGTGGTGGCCTGGGATTTCTGAAGATCTCAGGAAAAGGATAGAAACATGCAAGTTTTGCATTGAGAACAAACGCACACAACACAAAGAACCACTAAAGCCTTCACCACTGCCGGAAAGGCCATGGCAGCGAATAGCCATGGACTTGTGTATGCATCAAGGGAAACACTACCTAGTAGTGGCTGACTATTATTCTCGTTACTTAGAAATCCTTCTATTACATACTACAACATCAGAGCAAGTTGTACAGAAACTTAAAGCTTTGTTCGCGAGGTTTGGCATACCTGAACAAATCGTTAGTGACAATGGACCACAGTTCACCAGTGAAGTTTGGAGAAACTTTTGTGTTTTGTATGACATCCAGCACATTACATCCAGCCCACACAATCCACAGGGAAATGGACATGCGGAATGGGCTGTACAGACAGCAAAACACATACTAAAGCAGGAAGACCCGCTATTAGCACTAATGACTTTTCGAGCTACACCTACCACATCTACAGGTGTAAGCCCAGCGGAATTGCTAATGGGAAGAACAATTCGCACAACTCTACCTACCCTACAGAAAAACCTCAAACCAAAGTGGCCTAACAAAACAAAGATAAAAGAGAGTGACAAAACTGCTAAAGAAAAACAAGCATACTACTTTAACAGGAGACACGGTGTGAAGGACTTACCTGTTTTAAATCCTGGAGATTCTGTGATGTTAAAGTTGGATGATGAATCTAAATGGAAAGGACCAGCAACAGTTATGGCAGAGAGTTCCACTCCAAGATCTTACGTGGTCTTTAATGAGAAAGAGAGGGGAGAAAAGGAGAAACCGCAGGCATATTCAGTTATTACCTGAAGAACCTCCAGAAGAGACTAAAACACTGACAAGTTCAGAACAGCCCACACAGAAAGTGCCTCACTGTGTAGACTCAGATTTACCTGTTGAAACTATGGCAACAAAAACTTTTGTCACTAGGTCAGGTAGGGCAAGCAAACCTGCTGTTCTCCTGGACTTATAAGAAAGTCGAAAAGGGTTAACAAATGTTCTCAGTGGACAATGGTTACAATGTGTTGAACGTTTAATTTTGCTAAGAGGTTTAAAATATAAACATGGTAAAACATATCTGAGTTTTGATGTAAAGCCATAAAAGCAGTATCAGTTACTGTTATGGTAATGTTACTTATGGTTTAAAGAAACAAATTGTGGATTGTTAACAGTACAAATATGGTGTTGTAAAGTTACGTGAAAATAATGTGAATTGTTAAGTTCATATTGTTAACAGAAATAGGTCCCTGAAGTATTTAACTAAAAGGGGGAGGTGTCAAGGTATTATATACTGTTGGTATGTGTTACAACATCCACTCGCTAGGCGGCCTCAGGGAGTTATGGGGGGCGCAGTGAGGGAGCGGCAGAAGAAGACCGGGCACATGTAGAGTGTGACGTTGTATGTACGTGTTCCACAAGCCTCAATAAATAAACCGAACTGGTTAACGCCTCCGCGTGAATATACGCAAGACAATTACTATGAAAATATTGAATTATTTCTTTAATGAAATTATACTATAAAAAATAAAGTAAAACTGCCAGTAGGTGGTGGTAAATGTCTTAATTATTAAGTTATCGAGTCATTTATTCATTCGTTTGATTCGTTCAAATGGCTTATTCATTCAGGAGTGAAGTAAAAGGTTCTTTATGAATGGTTCATTGAATCATAAGCCTTGTTAGACTTAAAGCGGATCATCACCATCAGACCGATCAGTGTGTGACATCAAAGAACCACAAGAGCTTAGAGAGCAGACGACTCCTTGTGCTTTTGAATCACTCTTGTGGTACTTTGATGTCATACACCAATCGGTCTGTGCACCGCCACTTCAAAGCCAACGCGACTATGGCCAATGGTTCAACAAGCCAAATGGTTCATCAAATTCATTCAAAACGTGGATTAGGAAATGAAATGCCGCTGTGGGTTGCTCGGAGATGAACAGTTCTGATTTGTCTTTATAATTTGGTTGGCAAAATTGACATTGTTTCTAAAATAACTCAATATTAACTTCTTAATGAACTGTTGTATAAGATAAGTATCACATTTGCACTAGTGGGATATTGCACTTAGCCTACAGCTTGTGTGCTAGTTCTTAACTATCTGATGTGAATATGAGACAAAATTTCAAAAAGGGGCATTTTGCCTCATATCTTGAATTTTAGGGATATTCTCTAGGCTCCATTGCGCAGTAAGTTGTTGCCCTGCCTCATATTAGTCATCAATCGACTGTATGAAATGGCAGATGATCCACATAGTTCTGGGACGGGGCAAGTGCGTTAATAATTTTAACGCGTTATTTTTCTCCATAATTAATTCATCTAATTAACGTATTACATTACCAACCCTAATAATAACACCTTGCAAAAAATTCAAAATGAAACTATAACCAAATTACAACTGCCATTTCTGTAATACTGCAGGTACATTTCTTCATATGTTTGGGGAGTGTCCTATTCTGTTAATAATTTATGGACATGTAAACTTTGTTTTATCCTCGTTATTACGGACAGATTATATGGTTAAGCCAAGTTTATGTCTCATTAATGTTCAGCGGCACGAATTGATGGGGCAAAGCCGGGTGCTCTTGATGGTTGGCAGTGTTCTTTTTCTAAATTACTAGATTACATAGAGGATGCCTGTTGTTGTTGTTTTTGTGTTTTGTCATGAATGGATGTTGTGATGTTTCTCATTGTATGTATAAAAATAATAAAAAATAAATTTGATCACAAAAAAAAAGCTTAAATTTAAATAACATTAAATATCATACTTTAATTTAAGCATTCACAAAAGAACAGCAGAAAAGAAGCTGCGTCTGACATGGCATTTATATTTAATGCTGCCCAAAGGTGGCATACATGTATTTACAAAACAAGTACACAGTGTAAAAGGCCAAAAAATATAGACATTAAAAAAAAATACATATGGGTAGGACTCACTGATCTATGATCCCTGAAGCGGTCTACAATTGCTTGCTTACATTATTTCTACACTGAATTCGGAGTTCAGTCTGTCAGCGTGTGCATAGAACAAAATTGGCCTATTCAGTGGAGACTAATGTAAATGCCTCTGATTGGACATTGCATTCATAAGCTCACCAGAAACTTGTGTGACTGGTTTTAGTGTTTGTGTTAGGGTTTTAGTGAAATCTGATGCCACATTAGTTGATCTAAACCAGTTAACCAGGTTACATAAGGGCCAAGGTAGTATTGGCCCACTTAATATATTTGTGTAAAGAGTAGGTTATAAGATCATGATGGATGAGTGCTGATCTTCGAGCTGTGTGCTTCTATTCTATGGCCAATGGTAAAAGCAGGAGCTGTCAATCTGAGCAATCAATCCAATCCAAGTGCACTCCCCCTGTAAAACAGACCTTGAATGATCTTTACTCATCTTCCCTACGCAATACACCACCATATCAAAGATCCACTTTCTATTGGTTGAACTTAAATTAGGTTTTCAAATGATGTTGGAAAACATTACCATGATGCGATCAGATGCCGGATAGCTTTAGCAAAGGGGCGTGTAATGCCAATCTATGTGGATAATCTCAGTATTGTTTTATGTTGTCTTTGGGGTTGTCTGAATTGAGAACACCTGCTCTAAATAAATGTATGTGATCTACTTGTCAGGACCGGGGCTCGAACTTGGGTCTCTGATGCCAAAGTCTTAATTTCTACCGCTGAGCCACAGGAGGTAGTTGAACCCAATAGTCAGACGCCTTCTTAACTTAACTCAGAAGAGTTTATTTAACAAAAAAGCAAAAGGGAAAAAAAAAATGTAATTTGTATAGAGTTAGGTTACAAAACAGAAAAATCTTCAGACCAGAAAGGGTCAAAATTAGTAAAATAATCTCCAAAACCAAAACTCAGAGAAACAGCAAAAGTAGTCACAGGAAAACAATTCAAAAATACTTTCAAAGAATAGATCTTGGAACTAGAGCAGACTTACAGCAGCAACTTGCTTAGGAACAATAACCAAGCAAAGATGCAAAGGAAGTGATCAGCTTAAAATTCTTGCCCTAGTTTGGGGTCTAAGATGTCCTTGGCAGGAACCCAGGAGCGCTCCTCGGGACCATAGGCTTCCCAGTCCACAAGATACTGCCGGGACCCACGTACTTGACGGACATCTAGTATTCTGTGGACTGTGTAAGCTGGCTGGCCCCCGATGATACGAGGAGGAGGTCTACCTGTCGCAAGAAAAGGAGAAGACAAAACAGGTTTTATCAGGAGACATGAAAAGTGGGATTAATTTTCAAAGACTTAGGCAAGTACAATCGATAGGTAACTGGGTTCACTTTCCTGGCAATCTTGAAGGGGCCAATAAATCTCTGGGAAAGTTTGCGGGACTCCACCCGCAAGGGAATGTTCTTAGTGGAGAGCCAGACTCTTTGGCCAGGGCGCAGAGTGGGGGCAGGTCTGTGTCTGCGATTAGCCTGGCGCTGGTACTGCTGAGAGGCCCTAAGGAGCTTGAGTCTGGCTTTTTTCCATGTCAGGCGGCAGTGTCTAACAAATTGATGAGCAGAGGGAACTGCAACCTCCACCTCTTGTTCAGGGAATAGTGGAGGAGTGTACCCGAACTGGCACTCGAAAGGGACATGCCTGTAGCAGAGGAGCGAAGGGTATTGTGTGCGTATTCTGCCCACATGATGAATGAAGACCAAGAGGAAGGATTGAAAGGGACATGCCTGTAGCAGAGGAGCGAAGGGTATTGTGTGCGTATTCTGCCCACATGATGAATGAAGACCAAGAGGAAGGATTGTTAGCTGCCATACATCTCAGTGTAGTCTCAAGATCTTGATTAAGCCGCTCTGTTTGTCCATTGGACTCAGGGTGAAACCCAGAAGACAGGCTCACTGTAGCCCCCAGAGATTGACAAAAAGCCCGCCAGAATCGGGAGGAAAACTGGGGTCCTCGATCAGAGACGATGTCTTGTGGAATTCAAAAGACTCTGAATACATGGTTTATAACCAATTCAGCAGTTTCTTTTGCGGTGGGTAGTTTAGGCAGAGGAATAAATCTGGCGGCCTTGGAGAATCTATCTACTATGACCATGATAGTGGTGTTGCCTTGTGATAGTGGAAGACCAGTGATAAAATCCATGGAAAGGTGGGACCAAGGTCTATGAGGTATGGAGAGAGGGTCTAATAGCCCTTGAGGAGAGCGGTGAGAGATTTTATTTTGGTTGCATGTGGGACATGCATTCACAAATGCGGTCACATCTTCCTTAATAGTTGGCCACCAAAATCGTCTTTGGAGGAACTCAAGAGTGCGTGAGGTACCAGGATGACAAGTGAGACGAGAGGAGTGTCCCCACTGGAGGATCTGAGAGCGGACAGCTTTAGGGACAAACAGACAGTGGGTTGGCCCCCCTCCTGGGTCTGGTTCTCTGGCTTGGGCTTGTTTTACTGTATCTTCCAGATTCCACCTGATAGGAGCTAATATCTTGGAACTGGGGATAATTGATGCAACACCATCTTCCTGTGGAGTTTTGACATATGCTCGGGACAAAGCATCAGGCTTTAGGTTCGTAGAGCCGGGGCGGTAGGACAAGATGAACTGGAATCTATTGAAGAATAAGGACCAACGTGCCTGGCGGGGGTTGAGTCGCTTTGCCTGCTGAATATATTCCAGATTTTTGTGGTCCGTGAGTACTTGGAATGGGTGTTTGGCCCCCTCAAGCCAATGTCTCCACTCTTCAAGCGCTAACTTGACTGCCAGTATCTCTCGATCCCCTACATGATAGTTCCTCTCAGTTGGTGTAAGGCGGTGGGAAAGGAATGCACATGGATGCAGCTTGTTGTCCTCTCCTCTCTGGGATAATACAGCTCCAACCCCTACATCTGAAGCATCGACCTCCACGATGAATGGTCTATCTGGGTTAGGGAGAATGAGAATAGGTGCAGAGGTGAAATAGTTCTTTAGTTTGTTGAAAGCCAACTCTGCTTCAGGTCCCCAAGAAAAGTTGGTTGTGTTCCCCTTGGTGAGGGCAGATAAAGGAGCCGCCACAGTACTGAAGTTCCGGATGAATTTGCGGTAAAAATTGGCAAAGCCAAGGAAACGCTGTACCTCTTTTACCGATGAGGGGGAGGGCCAATCCACAACAGCTTGAACCTTTTGAGGATCCATTTGTATTTGGCCAGGCTTGATGATGAACCCCAGGAACTGAACTTTGGTCACATGAAACTCACATTTCTCAGGTTTAACATAAAGATGGTTATCAAGAAGGCGTCTCAGCACCTTACTGATGTGTTTTACATGCTCTTGGAGGGAACTCAAGAAGATGAGGATATCGTCTAAGTAGACAAACACAAATTGGTTTAACATGTCTCTGAGGACATCATCGATGAGAACTTGAAATATTGCGGGAGCATTAGTGAGGCCAAAGGGCATAACTAAATATTCATAGTGCCCAGTGGGCGTGTTGAAGGCAGTTTTCCACTCATATCCCTGCCTAATGCGCACAAGATGGTAGGCATTGCGCAAGTCAAGCTTATTGAAGATGGAGGCTTCTTGCAGAATTTCAAATGCAGTTGTCATTAGTGGCAAGGGATAGCGGTTTCGAATGGTTATCTTATTAAGGCCCCTGTAATCGATACATGGTCGAAGTCCGCCATCCTTCTTCCCAACAAAAAAGAATCCAGCTCCAGCAGGGGAAGTGGATGGTTGGATGATGCCTGCCACAAGAGCTTCATTAATGTATCTATCCATAGCAGTTCATTCAGGGGGAGACAAAGAGAATATACGACCTCTGGGGGGACAGGTACCTGGGAATAACTCAATGGCGCAGTCATAAGGCCGATGAGGTGGTAAGGAAGTGGCCTTCCTTTTACTGAACACTGCTTTGAGGTGGTGGTACTGAGCAGGGACTTGAGACAGATCTAGGGTTTCTTGGGACTCGAGAATAGGGTCAGGAGGGTTCTGGGCCAAGCATTTAGTCTGACAGGTGGGACCCCAACTGAGAACAGTGCCAGTGGACCAGTCAAAGTGTGGATTATGCTGGAGAAGCCATGGGTGACCGAGGATAACAGGGAACTCTGGAGACTGTATAAGGTGAAAGCACATTCTCTCCTGGTGCTGGTAAGTGGTGAGACCAAGGAGAGAGGTGAGGTGGGTTACTTTCCCGGGAGACAATGGTCTTCCATCCAAGGCTGTCACAGTTAGGGGTGCAGAAAGAGAATAAGTAGGGATCTGGAGACTCTTAGCAAGAGAAACATCCATGAAGTTCCCGGCAGCGCCAGAATCAATCAATGCATCGAGTTTGTGTTTTTGTTCTCTCCAAGTGAGTGTGATAGGAAGGAACAGCCCAGAGTTGGAAGGTGAAGTGGTGCGTGTAACTCCCGTCACAGTCCTTCCCTGCCTGTACGGGACTGGGCGTTTCCCGAAAGCTCGGGGCAGGTGGAGCGAAAATGACCATACAATCCACAATATAGACAACAGCGCTCTCTCATACGACGGTCTCGTTCCGAGGGGGAAAGCCTAGCCCTACCCAATTGCATGGGTTCCAAAGAATCTTGGGGCACTGGTGGCATTTGAGCAAGAGCTGGACTGGCAGACAATGAGGAAACAGATGGGCAGTTCCGGCTTCTCTCTCTCAGGCGATTATCCAGCCGGATTGCTTGATCCATAAGAGTTTCCAGATCAACAGCAGGTTCTCTGGTAGCCAGATCATCCTTGATTGCCTCTGACAGACCATTAAGGAAACACACCATGAGGGCCTCATTGTTCCAACCACTCCCTGCTGCAATGGTCCGAAACTGAATGGCATATTCAGCTGCACTGCCATTACCTTGACGGAGGGTGAGAAGTCTATTTGAGGCTTGTCGGCCACTGAAGGGGTGATCGAAGACTCGCTTGAACTCCTTTTCGAATGCAGAATAACTTGTACAGCAGGGGGCCTAGTGCCTTCCAGACCGCGGTTGCCCAAGAGCTTTACCAGAAAGGAGGGTGATACCATATGCGATCTTGGCCCGATCTGAGGGGAAGGACGATGGTTGTAGTTCAAACGTGAGAGAGCATTGAGTCAGGAACCCATCACATGCACTGGGGTCACCTGAGAAATGTTGTGGTGGAGGTAGGCGGGGTTCACTTAGAGGAGAGAGCACTCGAGAATCTGGAAGGGGTACAGAGGCAGCAGTAACTGAGGTAGAGGGCAGCCGGTCAAAGATCTGACGGACAGAAGTCATGAGATCAGACAGCAACTGGGAGTGTCTAGCCATCAAAGTCTCCTGCTGAACTAGTGCTGACTCATGGCGTTGGATTGTGGACTCATACTGAGCAACTGTGGCAAGGAGTTCTTGAGGATTTGGCGCCTCTGGGTTCATAATGTGGCTTGGTTTTTCTGTCAGGACCGGGGCTCAAACTTGGGTCTCTGATGCCAAAGTCTTAATTTCTACCGCTGAGCCACAGGAGGTAGTTGAACCCAATAGTCAGACGCCTTCTTAACTTAACTCAGAAGAGTTTATTTAACAAAAAAGCAAAAGGGAACAAAATGTCATTTGTATAGAGTTAGGTTACAAAACAGAAAAATCTTCAGACCAGAAAGGGTCAAAAATAGTAAAATAATCTCCAAAACCAAAACTCAGAGAAAAACAGCAAAACTAGTCACAGGAAAACAATTCAAAAATACTTTCAAAGAATAGATCTTGGAACTAGAGCAGACTTACAGCAGCAACTTGCTTAGGAACAATAACCAAGCAAAGATGCAAAGGAAGTGATCAGCTTAAATAGACAGCCCAGAATGAGAAACATGTGAAAACAATAAAACTGATTACGAAAGGCACAATGTTGACATGAGGGCACATTGGGGACCTCTAGTGGCCAAAATAACATATTGCAAAACAAAAGCTCTGACACTACTATGGTTTATTAATATTTGGTGAAGCTAAAAACCAAAATGCAGCACAACAGTTTACCGCATAAATGTATTGTGTATTGTTCGGTCTCCTGAAACAATTATGCTTGTTGTGTTCTGCTAGTTGAAACCTTTTTAATGATTTATGACAAAAGATACTGTTATGTATGATGCTTAACATCACATTTTCAAGTAAAGTCACATTTTCATTTTCAATTGGTTCATATTTTTGGCCTTTTCTCTTTCAGCCAAAAAACGATAAACTGATGCCATTTGTAGCTGTATAAATGAGCTTCCCTATGCTTTTACATATTTTAAAATGATGTGCTTTATTTTGACAATAGGCTCTGAGGTCCACCTTATTTCACCAAGGTCAATTCATTTTAACATTTCTGGTTTAATTACAAATCTAAATGTAATGCCACAATCGACAATTTCACAAATTTTTGTTTTATTTTAAGTGTGATAGCTGTAATATATATATATATATATATATATATATATATATATATATATATATATATATATATATTTGGTTCAGGAACATTTTTGCTCCTTACCTTTAATTTAAGGGATATTTCTGTTCATTTTGGTAGTATTTTTCACCCAAGGCCCCTTTAATTTCCGACTCTGATTGCAATGCATTTGCTGTGGTGTTCTGGAAGGTTCCTAGGGCATTGTTAGGGTGTTCTTTGTCGTTGATCATGTCTATAAAGTGTCTGGATATGGTTTGAGATCCTCTTTCAGTATAAATCTATCACCTTGTCTACCAGAAGACAATATATGTAAAATCATTTAATGATTATAATAAAAATAATAATAACAAATATATTTACAACAAGCTGCCTAATATGACGATACAAATTAAAAATATAGTTCATATTTGTAGCAAAAAAAGCATTACAATGTGTGTTCGAAAAACATTTTCAAATCCTCAACCCCAAGAAACCTCAAGCAAATGCCACTTTAGATTCCTCTTTTGATCTTTGTTCTTAATAAATAGCTATTGTTTCAGCAGCTTTATGATGTATCACAATGATGTAGGCTAAGGTGATAGGAAGGACAATGGCCTTTTGCTGTTTTGTCTTTACCTTTTTACATGTGCACAATAATGCAAAGCGACTAATTCAGTTGCAGCAGATGATTTTAAGAAGGCATGCACTTGTAAAGTTCAACATTTGTATATTCTTTCAGGAATGATGTTGATTATGAAGGGTGGCGTTATTTCCTCAGTTGTCTTAATCTTCATCATATTCACACTCACATCGTGCGTGTGTCAAGGTCCATCTGAGTGCACAGCTTTAACGGCTGTACACTAGCTAAGGTCATCCCATGACGTCAGTGCTGTGGAAACGCAGCCGAGCGCAGGCAAGTCACGCTGACGAGTCACAGTGCTGACAGACAACAAAAAGGAAAGAGTCTGTGAACCTGCAGTATAATAGCGTTTTCATCCGCCACACCAGTTGTCTCCAATCCAGCGCCACACCTACTCATTTCATGATGTATACTTCCTCATCATTCAGCAAAGCTGCGTGTATTACAGATTCCACTGGTATTTATGGAAATGTGATCAAGGGTGATGAAACCATGGTGAATGAGTAGATTGCTCTTTTGTCTCCTCGCACACAAGAGGCCCACATATTTAGTCCTTATTTTCCAATTGGCCTTTCCATTTCCAAAGAAATGGTTAAATTTAGACCTAAAGACACAACTGCTGTGTGAACAGGCGTTGGAAAACAAAAATAGCATCAGGGGAAATGCATTTTAATCTACATGATGATGGCTTCATTATTACAGAGTTTGCATATGTGCATTGAAGTCTGGGACTAGTAGAGAAAATGCCTCTATTTTTCCACACCTGATGTTAAATTATTGAATTTAATACAAACATTTTTATTACAAATTATTGATATTGTCAATTAATAACATTAATCCCATAGGCTATATCAATATATGCTGAGAAAAGACATATGAGACTGAGTATATTGTTTTATGTATTTCCTCCAATCAGTGGCATACAGTCCACAGCAATCCACTGTGCAACTGACTGTCAGTCTCTCTGAGGCTGCACTGAAAAAAGTGAAATGTTGTTAATTAAAAGTGCATTTTTATATTCTTCTTATTGAAAAGTAAGGTTTACGGCTCTACAGAAAATATTTTAAAAATCAATTTTGTTAAAATAATATTTTTTTAAGTCTTAAGTATGAGATATTTATTGTACTTAAGTACAAAAAGTGTTTCTTAAATCTTAAATGTACTTAAGTATTGTACATATAGTCGTATATATGTAGAAAATATAGTATGGATTATGGGAAATGTAGTGTTTTGTGGTGACAGGTATGGTAAATGGAGATTTTGACAACACCAGAGTGTTGATGTGTTATTTTTCTGTATTATTATTATTATTATTATTATTTTCAACTGAAAGCTGACAAACTGATGCATATTTTAAAAAGACATTAAAATTAACATTCAGGTTGACAAAGTTGTCTTTATTATATTAAGTAAACAGAAAAAAAAAGTCGAGGAATCGAACCAAGATGGCCGCCGAGGACAGAGAGGCACGGCATGTTATCAAACAAAGGGTTAAACCTGAGATTTACACCACTATCGATGGCAAAACTATAGTTGAAGATGAACTGTTAAGCTTTCTTTTTGTCAAACTGAAGAGTATCCCTCAGGATGACATTATCCTGATGGATGTAAATCACTTTAGATCAGAGTGGATTGAAAGCTCCAAGAAGGTCCTGTTTGAACTGTGTCCTGGCACAGGGCAGCGTTGTGTAGCTCACAAAGGGCAACTGAAAGATGTCAACAATGTTAAGAGTTGTCTAAAACTACTGAATGAGGTTGGTGAGAATGTCCCTCGCTTTGTGTCCTATCACTTGGATGATTTGCCATCAGTGACTTTTAATAGCCTCGATGTCTCTTGCCTGGTTAGGAAGATTGATCGTCTAAGTGTAGAGTTGGCCTCCATGAAAAATACAGCTCCTTCAAAGTTACAGCTGAATGCAAGGAAGTAGCAGAATTGTATGCACCGCAGCTGTGGCCAGAAGGGACCTATGTAAGGCGCTTCTATGAGAATCGCAAGCCTAGGGCTGCAGTAGGGGCAGGTATTAAAGCACCACTTGATGTACAAATGGGTGCGCCTGAGTCAAGGGTGTCCAATGCATGTTAAACAATGATAAACTGCTATGAGAGTTGTGTTTTATAATTCCCGTGGTCTGCAGCTTGGGCAGGATGCTGGAGCGAGAGCCCAAAGCACTGTTATTGACAAGCTTTTTGAGAATGCTGATGTGGTGTGTTTGCAAGAGACTTTTTTAGCTATTTTTTAGAATTACGGAAAAGTTGGGACGTTTTTTAAATTTTAATAAAATGAAAACTAAAGGAATTTCAAATCATATGAGCCAATATTTTATTCACAATAGAACATAGATAACGTAGCAAATGTTTAACCTGAGAAATTTTACACTTTTATCCACTTAATTAGCTCATTTAAAATTTAATGCCTGCTACAGGTCTCAAAAAAGTTGGCACGGGGGCAACAAATGGCTAAAAAAGCAAGCAGTTTTGAAAAGATTCAGCTGGGAGAACATCTAATGATTAATTAAGTTAATTGATATCAGGTCTGTAACATGATTAGCTATAAAAGCTTTGTCTTAGAGAAGCAGAGTCTCTCAGAAGTAAAGATGGGCAGAGGCTCTCCAATCTGTGAAAGACTGCGTAAAAAAATTGTGGAAAACTTTAAAAACAAAGTTCCTCAACGTCAAATTGCAAAGGCTTTGCAAATCTCATCATCTACAGTGCATAACATCATCAAAAGATTCAGAGAAACTGGAGAAATCTCTGTGCGTAAGGGACAAGGCCGGAGACCTTTATTGGATGCCCGTGGTCTTCGGGCTCTCAGACGACACTGCATCACTCATTGGCATGATTGTGTCAATGACACTACTAAATGGGCCCAGGAATACTTTCAGAAACCACTGTCGGTAAACACAATCCGCCGTGCCATCAGCAGATGCCAACTAAAGCTCTATCATGCAAAAAGGAAGCCATATGTGAACATGGTCCAGAAGCGCCGTCGTGTCCTGTGGGCCAAGGCTCATTTAAAATGGACTATTTCAAAGTGGAATAGTGTTTTATGGTCAGACGAGTCCAAATTTGACATTCTTGTTGGAAATCACGGACGCCGTGTCCTCCGGGCTAAAGAGGAGGGAGACCTTCCAGCATGTTATCAGCGTTCAGTTCAAAAGCCAGCATCTCTGATGGTATGGGGGTGCATAAGTGCATACGGTATGGGCAGCTTGCATGTTTTGGAAGGCTCTGTGAATGCTGAAAGGTATATAAAGGTTTTAGAGCAACATATGCTTCCCTCCAAACAACGTCTATTTCAGGGAAGGCCTTGTTTATTTCAGCAGGACAATGCAAAACCACATACTGCAGCTATAACAACAGCATGGCTTCGTCGTAGAAGAGTCGGGGTGCTAACCTGGCCTGCCTGCAGTCCAGATCTTTCACCTATAGAGAACATTTGGCGCATCATTAAACGAAAAATACGTCAAAGACGACCACGAACTCTTCAGCAGCTGGAAATCTATAGAAGTCAAGAATGGGACCAAATTCCAACAGCAAAACTCCAGCAACTCATAGCCTCAATGCCCAGACGTCTTCAAACTGTTTTGAAAAGAAAAGGAGATGCTACACCATGGTAAACATGCCCCGTCCCAACTATTGAGACCTGTAGCAGAAATCAAAATTGAAATGAGCTCATTTTGTGCATAAAATTGTAAACTTTCTCAGTTTAAACATTTGCTATGTTATCTATGTTCTATTGTGAATAAAATATTGGCTCATGTGATTTGAAAGTCTTTTAGTTTTCATTTTATTCAAATTTAAAAAACGTCCCAACTTTTCCGGAATTCGGGTTGTATAATAATTAAATTCATTATGTAATAATGAAATAATGGATGCATTTTATTTTATTTAAAATAATTGACTAATTCAAAAGAACAAAAAATAAAAAAATAAAAAAATAAAAGGCCTAAAAGCGCGCATTTTAGTTTCGACTCTGATCAGCCTCACATTCTGTTCCTGTCAATCATACACGAGGTGTCAACCAATTATACGGCATGAGGGAGGGGCCGAGCCATCACACACACACACCACACTCACACACACACACACACACACACACACACACACACACAGTGTCAAACTCGGAGGAGAGGAGAGGAAAAACACAACAGCTGTAAAAACAAAACAAAAGCAGGAAAATGAGTCGGAAGCACAGCCGCATTTGGAATCATTTTAATGATCATCAGCCCTCGAAAGTAAGAGCTTGCATTTCTGAATGCAAATCTCTCATAAAATAAAAAAAATGATCAGCATTGTGTGTGTGTGTGTTTCTGCTAGTTATACAAAACATAACTAGTGAGATAGTTCATGCTGGTTATATAGCATGCCAAAAAAGAGGGACCAGTTTAATCCTTTCAGTTATTTATTTTTCTTTAATATGGGTTCTATTATGTTGTTCAGATTCAGATTGTATTTGTTTTGTAATGTTGTTTTTTTCTATACATTCAAAAGTTGTAATTTAAATTCAAATGTTTAATAGTATTCTTTTTTCATAACAAATCAATGCATTTTTAAAGAAATTGTGAGTATGATTTAATTAAATAATTTAATTAGAATTGTTTTCACACCTATCATAGTCAAAACATTATTGTTTTTTAAAGAGCCGATTGTGAGCCAAAAGAGCCGGCTCTTTTCAGTGAGCTGAGTCAATCGAGCCGGCTCACGAAAAAGAGCCGAAATGCCCATCACTAATTTCCATGGGGCAAGGGAATCCAAGACAGACCTAAATACCAGAATTCTGCGTGGTAGGATCCCAGGAGGTGTAGCCATATTCTGGCTCAAGAAATTTGACCCTTTTGTCACTTTGATCAGGTTAGATGTAGACTGGAGCATAGGAATTAAGGTGGTGCATAATAAGAATGTTTTTATAATCTTAAATATATACACTCCATATGAATGTCACAAAAATGAAAATGAGTACTTGAATAAGCTTGCTTTTATAGGTTCTTACATAAGGGAATGTGAATATACATCCATATTTGTCTTGGGGGATCTGAATGCTGATATATCAGATATTAATTCACTTTTTGGTCAACACTTGACACAATTTTTCAAAGATAACAAGGTTATATTGTCCACTAAGGAATTACTGCCAGCTGATACACATGTGAGTGAAGCTTGGCATACTACATCCTGGTTGACCACTGTATATCTACAGCTGATGCACATGATTGTATAAAGGAGGCTGAGATCCTGTATGGTCTGGCTACAGCAGACCATATTCCTGTCTCTATGTTCATAAATGTAAGGGTCTACCTGAGCTTGTTTGTAGTGACAGCCATAAACAGCCATAATAATGTTTATGAGTTCTGGAAGGAGGTGAAAGTGGTTAACAACAGCAAGATGCCACTACCTTCTAGTATTGGTGGTATTACTGAAGCTGAAAACATTGCAGAGCGATGGAGGAGACACTATGAGAACATTTTTACCTGTGTGAAGAGTGATGTATTTAATATAGGTGAGATACCTTACAGTGATGGTGTAGTCATCGGGACGGAGGAAGTATGTTATGCTATTGACAAACTTAAAATGAATAAAGCCTGTGGGCGGGATAGAATAACAGCAGAACATCTGAAATACGCTAGTCAAAGTATTTCAGTTTTACTTGCTCTATGCTTTTCTGGGTTAATAAGGCATGGCATACTTCCTGGATCCATGTTATCTGTCTTGTTAGTGCCTGTAGTTAAAAATAAGACTGGTAAATTAACGAGTATAGATAACTATAGACCTATTTAAATTGCAAGTGTACTATCCAAGGTACTAGAGGGGATCCTTATGCATAGGCTTGCAGAATACATAGAATCAACAGATAATCAGTTTGGCACTTATAGATCACGCAATAGCACAGTTTTTATGTGTTTCCTGGATG
Organism: Carassius carassius; assembly: GCF_963082965.1. Taxonomy (NCBI): domain Eukaryota; kingdom Metazoa; phylum Chordata; class Actinopteri; order Cypriniformes; family Cyprinidae; genus Carassius; species Carassius carassius. Next base: position 28,478,327 of record NC_081787.1, read on the forward strand.
CATCCTGGAGGCTTTTAATCGTATCATTCATGGGAAACTGTTTGGTAAACTACACGACCGTGGTGTCCCCTCTTACCTAATCAGGATACTGCAGTTCTGGTACTCTCACCAAACTATGCAAGTCAGGTGGGGGATGAGTTTGTCAACACCCTTCTATGTCTCCAATGGAGTGTGGCAGGGCAGAACAATCTGTACATGGATAATTTATCTAGGGAGCTAAAGGGATGTAGAACTGGCTGCCTGGTGGGGGATAGTCTCATTAATCATATGCTTTATGCTGATGATTTGGTGTTAGTGTCTCCCTCCAGTGCTGTTCTGCAGCAGCTTCTCAGAATATGATCTCAATATGGGCAAATGTTTGATATAAAATGTAACACAATGAAGAGTGTGGAACTGATTGCCAGAACCAAGGAGGATATGGAGGGTGTCTATCCTTCTTTCTCTTTGGCAGGTGAACCACTAGAGGTTGTAAAGAAAATGTAATATTTGGGACGTGATAAGAGATGACCTCTGTGATGATGATGATGATGGGCGAACATGCTGGCACGTAAATTCCACATGTGTACACCTGATGTTAAAATCTCCCTCTTCAAAACCTACTGCACTCCGCTGTATACTGCCCACCTGTGGTGTCATTTTAGTCTGTCGAAAATGAAAAAACTTCAAGTGGCTTATAATGATGCACTGAGAATTGTGCTTCAAATTCCTAGGTGGAGTAGTGCCAGTGAAATGTTTGTGTCTAATAATGTGCCCACTTTTAATGCGGTTTTAAGAAATCTCATGTATAGATTGATGTGCAGACTAACAGGGTCTAAGAATATGATTATTGCGTCCATAGCTGATGTTTCTAAGAGTGAGACAAGGTATACATCTTGCTTTTGGAAACATTGGACCCGAAGCCTGTATATGTTTTACTGATGCCTCGTCTGCATCATACTTATATGTTTTTGTATTGTTTTATATGTATGTATATACTGTATGTTGTTGTCTCTATGGACCTATGTGTCTTGAATTAAAGTTGATTGATTGATTATCTTAAGTAAAAAAAAATATTGCACAGAATGTTGTTTCCTGATTTTCACTCTTTGATAGTTTTGTGTAAAATCATAATAGACCTGCAAAAGTACATCAGCAAGCAGCCATTCTCTCCTTTATATTCATCTTTGTTTCTTTTTTTTCAGTGTACAGACAACTTGCAAGCTTTTTCCAGGCTACCATTTTTGACTCAAATAAATCCATTCTTGCACAAGAGCTCCTGTCTCTCATGTGATCTTCCCGTTATTTCCCGTAACCAATTCTCACGTGTGTTTGGTTGTGAAATTTAATTTGTAGACCAGACGGTTGTTGAATATTTAATTTATATCACTTCATTTTACATCATGTTTCTCTGTTCTAAATGATCACATTTAATCTTAATTTCCATGCTTAGATGACTATAACCTTTTTAAATAAGGCTTATTGAGTGACTAATAAGTTTAGAGTGACTAACTCTGCACAGAACCTGAATGTAAAAAGCATAAACAGTGGTTGACTGACAAAAGTTATAAATAATGATCTTCCGAGCAGCTTGCTTTTGGTGTTTTTTCACTTGAGCGTTTATTTAAAACACCTGTCACAGATGCTGTTTGCCCATGTATGGTCACAGGCCAATGAGAGAATTCACGTAATTCACGGCGCGCACAAAACCTCTGCCTTGCGCTGCAATAATTTACCGCTTTTATTATTGCACATATTACCTTTCTAGTGGCACAGCCATTTGAAATTTCCATGATTGTTGAAGACACACTCCACCCTGGAGCAGATTTATTTTCACACATCTGGATGAGGTGTCTGTAGTTTCTCCCCGCCCTGCCGTTGTTTAATTTGCTGTTGAGAGTGAATTTGAACAGAGACCCGGGAGCAGAAAAGTCATTCCTTACCGCTCTCCTGTCCGCTCTCACACTGTGTTTAGAGTGCTGGGAAAAGAAACAGCTTTCCCACAATGTTTGGGGTGGTTTCATTAGAGAATAGTGGTCACTTTGAGATCTGTCAGCCTGGCATGTGTTTGAGCCCCTGGGAAAAGGTTGAATTTAATGACAGCTTTAACAGTTATGAAGAATACTTTCCAGGCCCATTAACACATCTCATGTCTTATAATTACCCCGCCAAGTCATTTTTAAATAACAATAGCCCATTCAAAGGAAAATCACAGATGTGTGACGTGAGATTATGGATGTAAGATCATGGAGCGTGTGGCTCTGGTTCGTGTTGATGGAAACGTTACAATGTGTGTGTGTGTGTGTTCACTAGGTATCAAGCATCATAGAGAGTAGTAATAGTCATAAATCTATTAATAAATCATAGCAATCAATGAACTGAATAAATGTCAAAGTATTAAATATCAACACTGGAAATCTTCCAATAAAACAAACAAATAAAAAAAACCTTCTGAACTCTGAATAGGTCACATAACATAGTCTCAAAGATCAAACCTTCCTTATGTGTTGTTTACACATTTTAGTAATATAACTTTGATCCAAAATCTAGATTTGTCTCGATCCCTGCAGAATGGTGAATTCAGGCTGGATTTTGGGTACAAAACTGCTAGAAATGATTTTTATCTTGTTTTTTATTACAAATATCTAATCTACATTTACCTTAGTAGCTAAATGATTTAAGATAATAGGTGTTTTTTTCAGAAAAATCTATAATTTTTGTTAGTTTTTGCTTAAAACAAGAAAAAATATCTGCCAGTTGGGTAAGAAAAATGATCTTGATTTCGCTCTCGGTGAAGATTATTTTCTATCTCCATTGCTTATTGCATGTATATTTGTTTGGGATCTGATGATATGTAGTCCCATTCAGAGCACTTGTAGTCTGGTTATCTGGTTTTGGTGATCAGGGTTATCCAATCCAATGCTGCTTTTAACCCCCCCCCCCCCCCCCCCCAAAAAAAAGTCAGATGATCCTGAATAGCAAAACAAGGGATTTCTAAATGTGTGTCTCCCGTGTTTTGCTGCACTAGCACACATTCTGTGACAGTCCATTAATGTGATGAAAGAGCTTAGAGCAGAGCCTGTGTCACTAGTTGAGAGGTACAGTTGATATAATCACAGTATGCACAGATCCTTGTTTCCATTGTGCATTTCTTCAGATCCATGGAGCTGTTTTCTTTCATCACTGTGAAGTCATGCTTTTGTTTTCATGCACCAGTCAGTTTTGTAATTAACTTTTTTTTTCTTTTTCTTTTTCATGTGCGACTCCCTTTAACAGACTTCAGAGACTCAACTGGAAGGAAAATAGACTTGAAATTCTTTGTCTGCCTGCACAGATCAGTGACTTTGGGCCTGTGATGAATGCAGAGTTTCCAAAATGTATTCCACCCAGACTTCAAAAAGTAGCAACGATGATGAATTTACTGTCCAGACACTTAAGCATGCAGGGAATGAAATGGGAATGCTATCAAACTCTATACTTCATTTCACCGTGATTCAAAAAACACCAGTCGAGGACCTGAAACTTTACCGTGGAACCAAAATGAGAGACCCACTTAAGAAGACGGACCTGAGAAGCCTGGGAATGCAGTTAACAGCAGACTTAGACAGACGCATGCAATGCACCCGCTCACCCGCTCATTCACAAACCCAGTTCATCTCACATTTACACCCTGTAATGAATGTAATGAAGCACACATCTACATTGGATTCTTTTCTGTCTGTTGGTTTTCTCTCTCACATACAAAATAACAAAAAAACACATTTTTCAACTGAGAAATAACGGATAAAAATGACAGAACTTTAAAAAAACAACAAAATGTTCAGCGCTTATGTCACCTCAAATGAAAAGAATTGTAAATAAATTAAACTGATGCATGTGCCTAATTCACATAGCAATTGTAATAACAAATAGTTAAATAAAGGAACGAATAAATAAATGTTTTACAAATGACAGTCATGACTGAGAGTAATGAAAATGACAAGCCAGAGGTGACACATTTATGGTAACTGATGCTTTAGTAGACTATCGCTCCCCTGTTTGGTATCGGATAGAGCCGGGGGTCGTGACACAGTAATAAAGGGAAACTCTTTCAGCACATCCAGTAGTGAAGTGATTTGAGGCTGAAGCTGATCCTCACACTGTATTCTCCCTGTGCTTCCTCTGTTGTCTCTGCAGGATCTCTGCCAGTGTGGTATGAAGCAGAACCACAAACACGTGAGATTTGCCCCGACCTGCCGACACAAAATGTTTGTGTTTCAATTTCCTGTGTAAATGTTTTGATTGAGAGCCGGTTACTATTATGATAGTCACGAGCTCTTTGTAGTGGTGCGGCTGCCGATGTGCTGACGGATGTCTGACTGCTTCTAACAGAGAAAGAGAAGCTGTCAACAGCACTGACACTATACAGTCCAGACTACAGGCCAGTGCAGGAAACACACACACACACACACACCTCACACACACACCTCACACACACACACACACACACACACACACACAAAGTGAGTCTACTGTAATTTTACAAGTACTATTACATGAGAAGTGTGCAACAATACATCGGGATACCTGCAGAGGTGAAGAACATTACACTGTAATAAAACAAATGGTAGGAAGGTTAAGCATGTGCAAATATACAATGCAGTGAGGATTTATGTCCATTAGGTGTGTGTGTGTGTGTGTGTGTGTGTGTGTGTGTGTGTGTGTGTGTGTGTGTGTGTGTGTGCGTGTGTGTGTGTGTGTGTGTGTGTGTGTGTGTGTATGTGTCCGTGCACCCATAGGTGGCACAAAATATGTCTTAATAGCTAACAGTGATCAGATGAATCCTGTTAGTTAATATGATGTCCGACAGTCTTGTAGTGACACCTGCTGGACAGCATCAAATCAAAGAAAAATATGCAGAAAGATAATGAAGACTATTTTTTAAAGCCACTGCAGTTTATTCATAATTCATATGGATTCCTTTAGTTCTCATTCACTCGTTCACACAAGGACTGCAAGGGCTTTTTTGGTTTTATAAAAAAAAAAAAAAAAAATCACAACACATTACACTTTGATGAGAGCTGTGAAAATAATACACAAGATACTTATTAGTTGATTTTAAAAACGAAATAGAAAAGCGTGTCAGGTAAGGTTTATTGGTGTAATACAGTAGATGGTTAATAATGGATAATACTGTAATTTCATCACACAAATTATATGACATGACATAGGCTTCATCAGTTCAGTTGTGAAGAACTGGATATATAACATTTAGAATTTTATCTCCACTATCATCCGTGTTGAATAATTATTCATAATTACATAATACAACAATAAGTCAATTTCTTTCTTATTTCAGTCAGTTCAGTTGTATATCTTCAATTTCACATGATGTAAAGTCACATAGCTACTCAAACTCAAAACCCACACACACACACACACACACACACACATGCACTAAACATTTCTTACCGTGTGAATTATTACAAATTATATTTGCCTCATATAGCAACATCTACACATTTTGAAATGTGCAACACTGTAATACACTAATTATGATTAAAGCACTGTTAAAGGAATACTGTAAAATATGATAAACTAATAGATAGATAGATAGATAGATAGATAGATAGATAGATAGATAGATAGATAGATAGATAGATAGATAGATAGATAGACTAGTCTAGTTTCTAGTCTAGTTTCTCTAACATATTGTACATCAGTCGCAGATGATGCTGTAGTTCGGGCGAGCAGGCGTACTAGCGGATCCCAGAGCGGATCGTTGTTTGGTAATGCGCCAGGCTTTCTAGCAGATGGAGAGTTTGGATAGGCGTACTAGAGGATCCCAGAGCGGGCTGATCATGTCTCTGTCGAGAGCTCTCAGATGTTGTCAGAGGATTTTCTCCTGGATTCCTGTCATCATCATCTCCTCTGTGGTTCTCTGGTCTTATTACGCGTATGTCTTTGAACTGTGCTTCGGTAAGATCTCACACTTGATTCTTTTCATCAGGGATAATGGCTGTTCGACTGTAATAAGGAAGTGTCATGTATTGTCTACAGTGGCTCGTCAGTTCAGTTGTATTGTCGCTGTTATGACGCAAAATAAACCGGTTTCGAGTCTCTGTGTCCGCCCGACTCTGATTAAAAACCTGATATAGTGTTGTTTACATGGGCTGTGTCTCAAACCTAGTGAGTAGCCTGACTATAAACACTGGACAGTGACCACAGCGAGGCCGTGGTGAGTGTCACTTCCTCCGAGTGAGACAAGAGTCAAGGGTTTGAGACACAGCCATGATGTCTGACCACACTGATCATGATTCTGTTTTCATGATGTCTGACCACACTGATCCTGATTCTCTGTTTTCATGATGTCTGACCACACTGATCCTGATTCTCTGTTTTCATGATGTCTGACCACACTGATCCTGATTCTGTTTTCATGCTGTCTGACCACACTGATCCTGATTCTGTTTTCATGATGTCTGACCACACTGACCCTGATTCTGTTTTTATGATGTCTGACCACACTGATCCTGATTCTCTGTTTTCATGCTGTCTGACCACACTGATCCTGATTCTATTTTCATGATGTCTGACCACACTGATCCTGATTCTATTTTCATGATGTCTGACCACACTGATCCTGATTCTCTGTTTTCATGATGTCTGACCACACTGATCCTGATTCTGTTTTCATGCTGTCTGACCACACTGATCCTGATTCTCTGTTTTCATGATGTCTGACCACACTGATCCTGATTCTCTGTTTTCATGATGTCTGACCACACTGATCATGATTCTGTTTTCATGATGTCTGACCACACTGATCCTGATTCTTTTTTCATGATGTCTGACCACACTGATCCTGATTCTCTGTTTTCATGATGTCTGACCACACTGATCCTGATTCTGTTTTCATGCTGTCTGACCACACTGATCCTGATTCTCTGTTTTCATGATGTCTGACCACACTGATCCTGATTCTCTTTTTTCATGATGTCTGACCACACTGATCATGATTCTGTTTTCATGATGTCTGACCACACTGATCCTGATTCTATTTTCATGATGTCTGACCACACTGATCCTGATTCTCTGTTTTCATGATGTCTGACCACACTGATCCTGATTCTATTTTCATGATGTCTGACCACACTGATCCTGATTCTCTGTTTTCATGATGTCTGACCACACTGATCCTGATTATGTTTTCATGCTGTCTGACCACACTGATCCTGATTCTGTTTTCATGATGTCTGACCACACTGATCCTGATTCTGTTTTCATGATGTCTGACCACACTGATCCTGATTCTGTTTTCATGATGTCTGACCACACTGATCCTGATTCTATTTTCATGATGTCTGACCACACTGATCCTGATTCTCTGTTTTCATGATGTCTGACCACACTGATCCTGATTCTGTTTTCATGATGTCTGACCACACTGATCCTGATTCTCTGTTTTCATGATATCTGACCACACTGATCCTGATTCTGTTTTCATGATGTCTGACCACACTGATCCTGATTCTGTTTTCATGATATCTGACCACACTGATCCTGATTCTCTGTTTTCATGCTGTCTGACAACACTGATCCTGATTCTGTTTTCATGTCTGACCACACTGATCCTGATTCTCTGTTTTCATGATGTCTGACCACACTGATCCTGATTCTGTTTTCATAATGTCTGACCACACTGATCCTGATTCTGTTTTCATGCTGTCTGACGTCTGACCACACTGATCCTGATTCTCTGTTTTCATGATGTCTGACCACACTGATCCTGATTCTCTGTTTTCATGATGTCTGACCACACTGATCCTGATTCTGTTTTCATGATGTCTGACCACACTGATCCTGATTCTGTTTTCATGCTGTCTGACCACACTGATCCTGATTCTCTGTTTTCATGATGTCTGACCACACTGATCCTGATTCTCTGTTTTCATGATGTCTGACCACACTGATCCTGATTCTGTTTTCATGATGTCTGACCACACTGATCCTGATTCTCTGTTTTCATGATGTCTGACCACACTGATCCTGATTCTGTTTTCATGATGTCTGACCACACTGATCCTGATTCTGTTTTCATGATGTCTGACCACACTGATCCTGATTCTGTGTTTTCATGAAGTCTGACCACACTGATCCTGATTCTGTTTTCATGATGTCTGACCACACTGATCCTGATTCTGTGTTTTCATGAAGTCTGACCACACTGATCCTGATTCTGTTTTCATGATGTCTGACCACACTGATCCTGATTCTCTGTTTTCATGATGTCTGACCACACTGATCCTGATTCTGTTTTCATGATGTCTGACCACACTGATCTTGATTCTGTTTTCATGCTCTCTGACCACACTGATTCTGATTCTGTTTTCATGATGTCTGACCACACTGATCCTGATTCTCTGTTTTCATGATGTCTGACCACACTGATCCTGATTCTCTGTTTTCATGATGTCTGACCACACTGATCCTGATTATGTTTTCATGCTGTCTGACCACACTGATCCTGATTCTGTTTTCATGATGTCTGACCACACTGATCCTGATTCTCTGTTTTCATGATGTCTGACCACACTGATCCTGATTCTGTTTTCATGATGTCTGACCACACTGATCCTGATTCTGTTTTCATGATGTCTGACCACACTGATCCTGATTCTCTGTTTTCATGATGTCTGACCACACTGATCCTGATTCTCTGTTTTCATGATGTCTGACCACACTGATCCTGATTCTGTTTTCATGCTGTCTGACCACACTGATCCTGATTCTCTGTTTTCATGATGTCTGACCACACTGATCCTGATTCTCTGTTTTCATGATGTCTGACCACACTGATCCTGATTCTCTGTTTTCATGATGTCTGACAACACTGATCCTGATTCTGTTTTCATGATGTCTGACCACACTGATCCTGATTCTGTTTTCATGATGTCTGACCACACTGATCCTGATTCTGTTTTCATGATGTCTGACCACACTGATCCTGATTCTGTTTTCATGATGTCTGACCACACTGATCCTGATTCTCTGTTTTCATGATGTCTGACCACACTGATCCTGATTCTCTGTTTTCATGATGTCTGACCACACTGATCCTGATTCTCTGTTTTCATGATGTCTGACCACACTGATCCTGATTCTGTTTTCATGATGTCTGACCACACTGATCCTGATTCTGTTTTCATGATGTCTGACCACACTGATCCTGATTCTGTTTTCATGCTGTCTGACCACACTGATCCTGATTCTCTGTTTTCATGATGTCTGACCACACTGATCCTGATTCTGTTTTCATGATGTCTGACCACACTGATCCTGATTCTGTTTTCATGCTGTCTGACCACACTGATCCTGATTCTCTGTTTTCATGATGTCTGACCACACTGATCCTGATTCTGTTTTCATGATGTCTGACCACACTGATCCTGATTCTCTGTTTTCATAATGTCTGACCACACTGATCCTGATTCTCTGTTTTCATGATGTCTGACCACACTGATCATGATTCTGTGTTTTCATGAAGTCTGACCACACTGATCCTGATTCTGTTTTCATGATGTCTGACCACACTGATCCTGATTCTGTTTTCATGATGTCTGACCACACTGATCCTGATTCTGTTTTCATGATGTCTGACCACACTGATCCTGATTCTGTGTTTTCATGAAGTCTGACCACACTGATCCTGATTCTCTGTTTTCATGATGTCTGACCACACTGATCCTGATTCTGTGTTTTCATGAAGTCTGACCACACTGATCCTGATTCTGTTTTCATGATGTCTGACCACACTGATCCTGATTCTCTGTTTTCATGATGTCTGACCACACTGATCCTGATTCTGTTTTCATGATGTCTGACCACACTGATCTTGATTCTGTTTTCATGCTCTCTGACCACACTGATTCTGATTCTGTTTTCATGATGTCTGACCACACTGATCCTGATTCTCTGTTTTCATGATGTCTGACCACACTGATCCTGATTATGTTTTCATGCTGTCTGACCACACTGATCCTGATTCTGTTTTCATGATGTCTGACCACACTGATCCTGATTATGTTTTCATGATGTCTGACCACACTGATCCTGATTCTGTTTTCATGATGTCTGACCACACTGATCCTGATTCTGTTTTCATGATGTCTGACCACACTGATCCTGATTCTCTGTTTTCATGATGTCTGACCACACTGATCCTGATTCTCTGTTTTCATGATGTCTGACCACACTGATCCTGATTCTGTTTTCATGCTGTCTGACCACACTGATCCTGATTCTCTGTTTTCATGCTGTCTGACCACACTGATCCTGATTCTCTGTTTTCATGATGTCTGACCACACTGATCCTGATTCTCTGTTTTCATGATGTCTGACCACACTGATCCTGATTCTGTTTTCATGATGTCTGACCACACTGATCCGTATTCTGTTTTCATGATGTCTGACCACACTGATCCTGATTCTGTTTTCATGATGTCTGACCACACTGATCCTGATTCTGTTTTCATGATGTCTGACCACACTGATCCTGATTCTCTGTTTTCATGATGTCTGACCACACTGATCCTGATTCTCTGTTTTCATGATGTCTGACCACACTGATCCTGATTCTGTTTTCATGATGTCTGACCACACTGATCCTGATTCTCTGTTTTCATGATGTCTGACCACACTGATCTTGATTCTGTTTTCATGATGTCTGACCACACTGATCCTGATTCTGTTTTCATGATGTCTGACCACACTGATCCTGATTCTGTTTTCATGCTGTCTGACCACACTGATCCTGATTCTCTGTTTTCATGATGTCTGACCACACTGATCCTGATTCTGTTTTCATGATGTCTGACCACACTGATCCTGATTCTCTGTTTTCATGATGTCTGACCACACTGATCATGATTCTGTTTTCATGATGTCTGACCACACTGATCCTGATTCTCTGTTTTCATGATGTCTGACCACACTGATCCTGATTCTCTGTTTTCATGATGTCTGACCACACTGATCATGATTCTGTTTTCATGATGTCTGGCCACACTGATCCTGATTCTATTTTCATGATGTCTGACCACACTGATCCTGATTCTCTGTTTTCATGATGTCTGACCACACTGATCCTGATTCTATTTTCATGATGTCTGACCACACTGATCCTGACCACACTGATCCTGATTATGTTTTCATGCTGTCTGACCACACTGATCCTGATTCTGTTTTCATGATGTCTGACCACACTGATCCTGATTATGTTTTCATGATGTCTGACCACACTGATCCTCATTCTGTTTTCATGATGTCTGACCACACTGATCCTGATTCTGTTTTCATGATGTCTGACCACACTGATCCTGATTCTATTTTCATGACGTCTGACCACACTGATCCTGATTCTCTGTTTTCATGATGTCTGACCACACTGATCCTGATTCTGTTTTCATGATGTCTGACCACACTGATCCTGATTCTCTGTTTTCATGATGTCTGACCACACTGATCCTGATTCTGTTTTCATGATGTCTGACCACACTGATCCTGATTCTGTTTTCATGATATCTGACCACACTGATCCTGATTCTCTGTTTTCATGCTGTCTGACAACACTGATCCTGATTCTGTTTTCATGTCTGACCACACTGATCCTGATTCTCTGTTTTCATGATGTCTGACCACACTGATCCTGATTCTGTTTTCATGATGTCTGACCACACTGATCCTGATTCTGTTTTCATGCTGTCTGACCACACTGATCCTGATTCTCTGTTTTCATGATGTCTGACCACACTGATCCTGATTCTCTGTTTTCATGATGTCTGACCACACTGATCCTGATTCTGTTTTCATGATGTCTGACCACACTGATCCTGATTCTGTTTTCATGCTGTCTGACGTCTGACCACACTGATCCTGATTCTCTGTTTTCATGATGTCTGACCACACTGATCCTGATTCTCTGTTTTCATGATGTCTGACCACACTGATCCTGATTCTGTTTTCATGATGTCTGACCACACTGATCCTGATTCTCTGTTTTCATGATGTCTGACCACACTGATCCTGATTCTGTTTTCATGATGTCTGACCACACTGATCCTGATTCTGTTTTCATGATATCTGACCACACTGATCCTGATTCTCTGTTTTCATGCTGTCTGACAACACTGATCCTGATTCTGTTTTCATGTCTGACCACACTGATCCTGATTCTCTGTTTTCATGATGTCTGACCACACTGATCCTGATTCTGTTTTCATGATGTCTGACCACACTGATCCTGATTCTGTTTTCATGCTGTCTGACCACACTGATCCTGATTCTCTGTTTTCATGATGTCTGACCACACTGATCCTGATTCTCTGTTTTCATGATGTCTGACCACACTGATCCTGATTCTGTTTTCATGATGTCTGACCACACTGATCCTGATTCTGTTTTCATGCTGTCTGACGTCTGACCACACTGATCCTGATTCTCTGTTTTCATGATGTCTGACCACACTGATCCTGATTCTCTGTTTTCATGATGTCTGACCACACTGATCCTGATTCTGTTTTCATGATGTCTGACCACACTGATCCTGATTCTCTGTTTTCATGATGTCTGACCACACTGATCCTGATTCTGTTTTCATGATGTCTGACCACACTGATCCTGATTCTGTTTTCATGATGTCTGACCACACTGATCCTGATTCTGTGTTTTCATGAAGTCTGACCACACTGATCCTGATTCTGTTTTCATGATGTCTGACCACACTGATCCTGATTCTGTGTTTTCATGAAGTCTGACCACACTGATCCTGATTCTGTTTTCATGATGTCTGACCACACTGATCCTGATTCTCTGTTTTCATGATGTCTGACCACACTGATCCTGATTCTGTTTTCATGCTCTCTGACCACACTGATTCTGATTCTGTTTTCATGATGTCTGACCACACTGATCCTGATTCTCTGTTTTCATGATGTTTGACCACACTGATCCTGATTATGTTTTCATGCTGTCTGACCACACTGATCCTGATTCTCTGTTTTCATGTCTGACCACACTGATCCTGATTATGTTTTCATGCTGTCTGACCACACTGATCCTGATTCTGTTTTCATGATGTCTGACCACACTGATCCTGATTATGTTTTCATGATGTCTGACCACACTGATCCTGATTCTGTTTTCATGATGTCTGACCACACTGATCCTGAGTCTGTTTTCATGATGTCTGACCACACTGATCCTGATTCTATTTTCATGATGTCTGACCACACTGATCCTGATTCTCTGTTTTCATGATGTCTGACCACACTGATCCTGATTCTGTTTTCATGATGTCTGACCACACTGATCCTGATTCTCTGTTTTCATGATGTCTGACCACACTGATCCTGATTCTCTGTTTTCATGATGTCTGACCACACTGATCCTGATTCTCTGTTTTCATGATGTCTGACCACACTGATCCTGATTCTGTTTTCATGATGTCTGACCACACTGATCCTGATTCTCTGTTTTCATGATGTCTGACCACACTGATCCTGATTCTGTTTTCATGATGTCTGACCACACTGATCCTGATTATGTTTTCATGATGTCTGACCACACTGATCCTGATTCTGTTTTCATGATGTCTGACCACACTGATCCTGATTCTGTTTTCATGCTGTCTGACCACACTGATCCTGATTCTCTGTTTTCATGCTGTCTGACCACACTGATCCTGATTCTCTGTTTTCATGATGTCTGACCACACTGATCCTGATTCTCTGTTTTCATGATGTCTGACCACACTGATCCTGATTCTGTTTTCATGATGTCTGACCACACTGATCCTGATTCTGTTTTCATGATTTCTGACCACAATGATCCTGATTCTGTTTTCATGATGTCTGACCACACTGATCCTGATTCTGTTTTCATGATGTCTGACCACACTGATCCTGATTCTGTTTTCATGATGTCTGACCACACTGATCCTGATTCTCTGTTTTCATGATGTCTGACCACACTGATCCTGATTCTCTGTTTTCATGATGTCTGACCACACTGATCCTGATTCTGTTTTCATGATGTCTGACCACACTGATCCTGATTCTCTGTTTTCATGATGTCTGACCACACTGATCCTGATTCTGTTTTCATGATGTCTGACCACACTGATCCTGATTCTGTTTTCATGATGTCTGACCACACTGATCCTGATTCTGTTTTCATGCTGTCTGACCACACTGATCCTGATTCTCTGTTTTCATGATGTCTGACCACACTGATCCTGATTCTGTTTTCATGATGTCTGACCACACTGATCCTGATTCTGTTTTCATGATGTCTGACCACACTGATCCTGATTCTGTTTTCATGTCTGACCACACTGATCCTGATTCTCTGTTTTCATGATGTCTGACCACACTGATCCTGATTCTCTGTTTTCATGATGTCTGACCACACTGATCCTGATTCTGTTTTCATGATGTCTGACCACACTGATCCTGATTCTCTGTTTTCATGCTGTCTGACCACACTGATCCTGATTCTGTTTTCATGATGTCTGACCACACTGATCCTGATTCTGTTTTCATGATGTCTGACCACACTGATCCTGATTCTCTGTTTTCATGATGTCTGACCACACTGATCCTGATTCTCTGTTTTCATGATGTCTGACCACACTGATCCTGATTCTGTTTTCATGATGTCTGACCACACTGATCCTGATTCTGTTTTCATGATGTCTGACCACACTGATCCTGATTCTGTTTTCATGCTGTCTGACCACACTGATCCTGATTCTGTTTCCATGATGTCTGACCACACTGATCCTGATTCTGTTTTCATGATGTCTGACCACACTGATCCTGATTCTGTTTTCATGATGTCTGACCACACTGATCCTGATTCTCTGTTTTCATGATGTCTGACCACACTGATCCTGATTCTCTGTTTTCATGATGTCTGACCACACTGATCCTGATTCTGTTTTCATGATGTCTGACCACACTGATCCTGATTCTCTGTTTTCATGATGTCTGACCACACTGATCCTGATTCTGTTTTCATGATGTCTGACCACACTGATCCTGATTCTGTTTTCATGATGTCTGACCACACTGATCCTGATTCTGTTTTCATGCTGTCTGACCACACTGATCCTGAATCTCTGTTTTCATGATGTCTGACCACACTGATCCTGATTCTGTTTTCATGATGTCTGACCACACTGATCCTGATTCTGTTTTCATGATGTCTGACCACACTGATCCTGATTCTGTTTTCATGCTGTCTGACCACACTGATCCTGATTCTGTTTCCATGATGTCTGACCACACTGATCCTGATTCTGTTTTCATGATGTCTGACCACACTGATCCTGATTCTGTTTTCATGATGTCTGACCACACTGATCCTGATTCTCTGTTTTCATGATGTCTGACCACACTGATCCTGATTCTCTGTTTTCATGATGTCTGACCACACTGATCCTGATTCTGTTTTCATGATGTCTGACCACACTGATCCTGATTCTCTGTTTTCATGATGTCTGACCACACTGATCCTGATTCTGTTTTCATGATGTCTGACCACACTGATCCTGATTCTGTTTTCATGCTGTCTGACCACACTGATCCTGATTCTCTGTTTTCATGATGTCTGACCACACTGATCCTGATTCTGTTTTCATGATGTCTGACCACACTGATCCTGATTCTGTTTTCATGATGTCTGACCACAATGATCCTGATTCTGTTTTCATGTCTGACCACACTGATCCTGATTCTCTGTTTTCATGATGTCTGACTACACTGATCCTGATTCTCTGTTTTCATGATGTCTGACCACACTGATCCTGATTCTCTGTTTTCATGATGTCTGACCACACTGATCCTGATTCTGTTTTCATGATGTCTGACCACACTGATCCTGATTCTCTGTTTTCATGCTGTCTGACCACACTGATCCTGATTCTGTTTTCATGATGTCTGACCACACTGATCCTGATTCTCTGTTTTCATGATGTCTGACCACACTGATCCTGATTCTCTGTTTTCATGATGTCTGACCACACTGATCCTGATTCTGTTTTCATGATGTCTGACCACACTGATCCGGATTCTGTTTTCATGCTGTCTGACCACACTGATCCTGATTCTGTTTTCATGATGTCTGACCACACTGATCCTGATTCTGTTTTCATGATGTCTGACCACACTGATCCTGATTCTGTTTTCATGATGTCTGACCACACTGATCCTGATTCTCTGTTTTCATGATGTCTGACCACACTGATCCTGATTCTCTGTTTTCATGATGTCTGACCACACTGATCCTGATTCTGTTTTCATGATGTCTGACCACACTGATCCTGATTCTGTTTTCATGATGTCTGACCACACTGATCCTGATTCTGTTTTCATGCTGTCTGACCACACTGATCCTGATTCTGTTTCCATGATGTCTGACCACACTGATCCTGATTCTGTTTTCATGATGTCTGACCACACTGATCCTGATTCTGTTTTCATGATGTCTGACCAGACTGATCCTGATTCTGTTTTCATGATGTCTGACCACACTGATCCTGATTCTCTGTTTTCATGATGTCTGACCACACTGATCCTGATTCTCTGTTTTCATGATGTCTGACCACACTGATCCTGATTCTGTTTTCATGATGTCTGACCACACTGATCCTGATTCTCTGTTTTCATGATGTCTGACCACACTGATCCTGATTCTGTTTTCATGATGTCTGACCACACTGATCCTGATTCTGTTTTCATGATGTCTGACCACACTGATCCTGATTCTCTGTTTTCATGCTGTCTGACCACACTGATCCTGATTCTCTGTTTTCATGATGTCTGACCACACTGATCCTGATTCTGTTTTCATGATGTCTGACCACACTGATCCTGATTCTGTTTTCATGATGTCTGACCACACTGATCCTGATTCTTTTTTCATGTCTGACCACACTGATCCTGATTCTCTGTTTTCATGATGTCTGACCACACTGATCCTGATTCTCTGTTTTCATGATGTCTGACCACACTGATCCTGATTCTCTGTTTTCATGATGTCTGACCACACTGATCCTGATTCTGTTTTCATGATGTCTGACCACACTGATCCTGATTCTCTGTTTTCATGATGTCTGACCACACTGATCCTGATTCTGTTTTCATGATGTCTGACCACACTGATCCTGATTCTGTTTTCATGATGTCTGACCACACTGATCCTGATTCTCTGTTTTCATGCTGTCTGACCACACTGATCCTGATTCTCTGTTTTCATGATGTCTGACCACACTGATCCTGATTCTGTTTTCATGATGTCTGACCACACTGATCCTGATTCTGTTTTCATGATGTCTGACCACACTGATCCTGATTCTCTGTTTTCATGATGTCTGACCACACTGATCCTGATTCTGTTTTCATGATGTCTGACCACACTGATCCTGATTCTGTTTTCATGATGTCTGACCACACTGATCCTGATTCTCTGTTTTCATGCTGTCTGACCACACTGATCCTGATTCTCTGTTTTCATGATGTCTGACCACACTGATCCTGATTCTGTTTTCATGATGTCTGACCACACTGATCCTGATTCTGTTTTCATGATGTCTGACCACACTGATCCTGATTCTGTTTCCATGATGTCTGACCACACTGATCCTGATTCTGTTTTCATGATGTCTGACCACACTGATCCTGATTCTGTTTTCATGATGTCTGACCACACTGATCCTGATTCTCTGTTTTCATGCTGTCTGACCACACTGATCCTGATTCTGTTTTCATGATGTCTGACCACACTGATCCTGATTCTGTTTTCATGATGTCTGACCAGACTGATCCTGATTCTGTTTTCATGATGTCTGACCACACTGATCCTGATTCTCTGTTTTCATGATGTCTGACCACACTGATACTGATTCTGTTTTCATGATGTCTGACCACACTGATCCTGATTCTCTGTTTTCATGATGTCTGACCACACTGATCCTGATTCTCTGTTTTCATGCTGTCTGACCACACTGATCCTGATTCTGTTTTCATGATGTCTGACCACTCTGATCCTGATTCTGTTTTCATGATGTCTGACCACACTGATCCTGATTCTCTGTTTTCATGATGTCTGACCACACTGATCCTGATTCTGTTTTCATGATGTCTGACCACACTGATCCTGATTCTCTGTTTTCATGCTGTCTGACCACACTGATCCTGATTTTGTTTTCATGATGTCTGACCACACTGATCCTGATTCTGTTTTCATGATGTCTGACCACACTGATCCTGATTCTCTGTTTTCATGATGTCTGACCACACTGATCCTGATTCTCTGTTTTCATGATGTCTGACCACACTGATCCTGATTCTGTTTTCATGATGTCTGACCACACTGATCCTGATTCTGTTTTCATGATGTCTGACCACACTGATCCTGATTCTGTTTTCATGATGTCTGACCACACTGATCCTGATTCTGTTTTCATGATGTCTGACCACACTGATCCTGATTCTGTTTTCATGATGTCTGACCACACTGATCCTGATTCTCTGTTTTCATGATGTCTGACCACACTGATCCTGATTCTGTTTTCATGATGTCTGACCACACTGATCCTGATTCTCTGTTTTCATGATGTCTGACCACACTGATCCTGATTCTCTGTTTTTATGCTGTCTGACCACACTGATCCTGATTCTGTTTTCATGATGTCTGACCACTCTGATCCTGATTCTGTTTTCATGATGTCTGACCACACTGATCCTGATTCTCTGTTTTCATGATGTCTGACCACACTGATCCTGATTCTCTGTTTTCATGATGTCTGACCACACTGATCCTGCTTCTGTTTTCATGATGTCTGACCACACTGATCCTGATTCTGTTTTCATGCTGTCTGACCACACTGATCCTGATTCTGTTTTCATGATGTCTGACCACAATGATCCTGATTCTCTGTTTTCATGCTGTCTGACCACACTGATCCTGATTCTGTTTTCATGATGTCTGACCACACTGATCCTGATTCTGTTTTCATGATGTCTGACCACACTGATCCTGATTCTCTGTTTTCATGATGTCTGACCACACTGATCCTGATTCTGTTTTCATGATGTCTGACCACACTGATCCTGATTCTGTTTTCATGATGTCTGACCACACTGATCCTGATTCTCTGTTTTCATGATGTCTGACCACACTGATCCTGATTCTGTTTTCAAGATGTCTGACCACACTGATCCTGATTCTCTGTTTTCATGCTGTCTGACCACACTGATCCTGATTCTGTTTTCATGCTGTCTGACCACACTGATCCTGATTCTGTTTTCATGATGTCTGACCACACTGATCCTGATTCTCTGTTTTCATGATGTCTGACCACACTGATCCTGATTCTGTTTTCATGATGTCTGACCACACTGATCCTGATTCTGTTTTCATGATGTCTGACCACACTGATCCTGATTCTGTTTTCATGATGTCTGACCACACTGATCCTGATTCTCTGTTTTCATGCTGTCTGACCACACTGATCCTGATTCTGTTTTCATGCTGTCTGACCACACTGATCCTGATTCTGTTTTCATGTCTGACCACACTGATCCTGATTATCTGTTTTCATGATGTCTGACCACACTGATCCTGATTCTGTTTTCAAGATGTCTGACCACACTGATCCTGATTCTGTTTTCATGCTGTCTGACGTCTGACCACACTGATCCTGATTCTCTGTTTTCATGATGTCTGACCACACTGATCCTGATTCTGTTTTCATGATGTCTGACCACACTGATCCTGATTCTGTTTTCATGCTGTCTGACGTCTGACCACACTGATCCTGATTCTCTGTTTTCATGATGTCTGACCACACTGATCCTGATTCTCTGTTTTCATGATGTCTGACCACACTGATCCTGATTCTGTTTTCATGATGTCTGACCACACTGATCCTGTTTCTCTGTTTTCATGATGTCTGACCACACTGATCCTGATTCTGTTTTCATGATGTCTGACCACACTGATCCTGATTCTGTTTTCATGATGTCTGACCACACTGATCCTGATTCTGTGTTTTCATGAAGTCTGACCACACTGATCCTGATTCTGTTTTCATGATGTCTGACCACACTGATCCTGATTCTGTGTTTTCATGAAGTCTGACCACACTGATCCTGATTCTCTGTTTTCATGATGTCTGACCACACTGATCCTGATTCTGTTTTCATGATGTATGACCACACTGATCCTGATTCTGTTTTCATGCTGTCTGACCACACTGATCCTGATTCTGTTTTCATGCTGTCTGACCACACTGATCCTGATTCTGTTTTCATGAAGTCTGACCACACTGATCCTGATTCTGTTTTCATGTTGTCTGACCACACTGATCCTGATTCTGTTTTCAAGATGTCTGACCACACTGATCCTGATTCTCTGTTTTCATGATGTCTGACCACACTGATCCTGATTCTGTTTTCATGATGTCTGACCACACTGATCCTGATTCTGTTTTCATGCTGTCTGACCACACTGATCCTGATTCTGTTTTCATGATGTCTGACCACACTGATCCTGATTCTGTTTTCATGATGTCTGACCACACTGATCCTGATTCTGTTTTCATGATGTCTGACCACACTGATCCTGATTCTGTTTTCATGATGTCTGACCACACTGATCCTGATTCTCTGTTTTCATGATGTCTGACCACACTGATCCTGATTCTGTTTTCAAGATGTCTGACCACACTGATCCTGATTCTCTGTTTTCATGCTGTCTGACCACACTGATCCTGATTCTGTTTTCATGCTGTCTGACCACACTGATCCTGATTCTGTTTTCATGATGTCTGACCACACTGATCCTGATTCTCTGTTTTCATGATGTCTGACCACACTGATCCTGATTCTGTTTTCATGATGTCTGACCACACTGATCCTGATTCTGTTTTCATGATGTCTGACCACACTGATCCTGATTCTGTTTTCATGATGTCTGACCACACTGATCCTGATTCTCTGTTTTCATGCTGTCTGACCACACTGATCCTGATTCTCTGTTTTCATGCTGTCTGACCACACTGATCCTGATTCTGTTTTCATGTCTGACCACACTGATCCTGATTATCTGTTTTCATGATGTCTGACCACACTGATCCTGATTCTGTTTTCAAGATGTCTGACCACACTGATCCTGATTCGGTTTTCATGCTGTCTGACGTCTGACCACACTGATCCTGATTCTCTGTTTTCATGATGTCTGACCACACTGATCCTGATTCTGTTTTCATGATGTCTGACCACACTGATCCTGATTCTGTTTTCATGCTGTCTGACGTCTGACCACACTGATCCTGATTCTCTGTTTTCATGATGTCTGACCACACTGATCCTGATTCTCTGTTTTCATGATGTCTGACCACACTGATCCTGATTCTGTTTTCATGATGTCTGACCACACTGATCCTGTTTCTCTGTTTTCATGATGTCTGACCACACTGATCCTGATTCTGTTTTCATGATGTCTGACCACACTGATCCTGATTCTGTTTTCATGATGTCTGACCACACTGATCCTGATTCTGTGTTTTCATGAAGTCTGACCACACTGATCCTGATTCTGTTTTCATGATGTCTGACCACACTGATCCTGATTCTGTGTTTTCATGAAGTCTGACCACACTGATCCTGATTCTCTGTTTTCATGATGTCTGACCACACTGATCCTGATTCTGTTTTCATGATGTATGACCACACTGATCCTGATTCTGTTTTCATGCTGTCTGACCACACTGATCCTGATTCTGTTTTCATGCTGTCTGACCACACTGATCCTGATTCTGTTTTCATGAAGTCTGACCACACTGATCCTGATTCTGTTTTCATGCTGTCTGACCACACTGATCCTGATTCTGTTTTCAAGATGTCTGACCACACTGATCCTGATTCTCTGTTTTCATGATGTCTGACCACACTGATCCTGATTCTCTGTTTTCATGATGTCTGACCACACTGATCCTGATTCTGTTTTCATGATGTCTGACCACACTGATCCTGATTCTGTTTTCATGCTGTCTGACCACACTGATCCTGATTCTGTTTTCATGATGTCTGACCACACTGATCCTGATTCTGTTTTCATGATGTCTGACCACACTGATCCTGATTCTGTTTTCATGATGTCTGACCACACTGATCCTGATTCTGTTTTCATGATGTCTGGCCACACTGATCCTGATTCTGTTTTCATGATGTCTGACCACACTGATCCTGATTCTGTTTTCATGATGTCTGACCACACTGATCCTGATTCTGTTTTCATGATGTCTGACCACACTGATCCTGATTCTCTGTTTTCATGATGTCTGACCACACTGATCCTGATTCTGTTTTCATGATGTCTGACCACACTGATCCTGATTCTGTTTTCATGATGTCTGACCACACTGATCCTGATTCTCTGTTTTCATGATGTCTGACCACACTGATCCTGATTCTGTTTTCATGATGTCTGACCACACTGATCCTGATTCTGTTTTCATGATGTCTGACCACACTGACCCTGATTCTGTTTTTATGATGTCTGACCACACTGATCCTGATTCTCTGTTTTCATGCTGTCTGACCACACTGATCCTGATTCTGTTTTCATGATGTCTGACCACACTGATACTGATTCTCTGTTTTCATGATGTCTGACCACACTGATCCTGATTCTCTGTTTTCATGATGTCTGACCACACTGATCCTGATTCTGTTTTCATGATGTCTGACCACACTGATCCTGATTCTGTTTTCATGATGTCTGACCACACTGATCCTGATTCTGTTTTCATGCTGTCTGACCACACTGATCCTGATTCTGTTTTCATGATGTCTGACCACACTGATTCTGATTCTGTTTTCATGATGTCTGACCACACTGATCCTGATTCTGTTTTCATGATGTCTGACCACACTGATCCTGATTCTCTGTTTTCATGATGTCTGACCACACTGATCCTGATTCTGTTTTCATGATGTCTGACCACACTGATCCTGATTCTGTTTTCATGATGTCTGACCACACTGATCCTGATTCTGTTTTCATGATGTCTGACCACACTGATCCTGATTCTCTGTTTTCATGATGTCTGACCACACTGATCCTGATTCTCTGTTTTCATGATGTCTGACCACACTGATCCTGATTCTCTGTTTTCATGATGTCTGACCACACTGATCCTGATTCTGTTTTCATGATGTCTGACCACACTGATCCTGATTCTCTGTTTTCATGATGTCTGACCACACTGATCCTGATTCTGTTTTCATGATGTCTGACCACACTGATCCTGATTCTCTGTTTTCATGATGTCTGACCACACTGATCCTGATTCTGTTTTCATGATGTCTGACCACACTGATCCTGATTCTATTTTCATGATGTCTGACCACACTGATCCTGATTCTGTTTTCATGAAGTCTGACCACACTGATCCTGATTCTCTGTTTTCATGATGTCTGACCACACTGATCCTGATTCTGTTTTCATGATGTCTGACCACACTGATCCTGATTCTCTGTTTTCATGATGTCTGACCACACTGATCCTGATTCTCTGTTTTCATGATGTCTGACCACACTGATCCTGATTCTGTTTTCATGATGTCTGACCACACTGATCCTGATTCTCTGTTTTCATGATGTCTGACCACACTGATCCTGATTCTCTGTTTTCATGATGTCTGACCACACTGATCCTGATTCTCTGTTTTCATGCTGTCTGACCACACTGATCCTGATTCTCTGTTTTCATGAAGTCTGACCACACTGATCCTGATTCTCTGTTTTCATGATGTCTGACCACACTGATCCTGATTCTCTGTTTTCATGATGTCTGACCACACTGATCCTGATTCTGTTTTCAGGATGTCTGACCACACTTATCCTGATTCTGTTTTCATGATGTCTGACCACACTGATCCTGATTCTGTTTTCATGATGTCTGACCACACTGATCCTGATTCTGTTTTCATGATGTCTGACCACACTGATCCTGATTCTGTTTTCATGCTGTCTGACCACACTGATCCTGATTCTGTTTTCATGATGTCTGACCACACTGATCCTGATTCTCTGTTTTCATGATGTCTGACCACACTGATCCTGATTCTCTGTTTTCATGATGTCTGACCACACTGATCCTGATTCTGTTTTCATGATGTCTGACCACACTGATCCTGATTCTGTTTTCATGATGTCTGACCACACTGATCCTGATTCTTTTTTCATGATGTCTGACCACACTGATCCTGATTCTGTTTTCATGCTGTCTGACCACACTGATCCTGATTATCTTGTTTTTCAGTGACCCTCAGTAATGATCTGGAGAGAGGTGAGTGTGGGATATACAGTCATCTGTGGCATATCAGTCTAAAAACCAGTCATCTCTCAGCTGATGATCAGTTGTATCATTTTGTGTCACGCCGCACCATCAAACTGCACAAAACAGACTCACATAATGAATAAAAAGAAGGTTTGCATCTCTAGTTCTGTGTGACAAACATGATTGGTGATAATGTGTGTTTTCTCCACAGTGGTGTATTTGTTGATCTTTCACGTGTGCTTTATAATGTTCTGCTGGACCTATTGGAAGGCCATCTTTACTCCACCATCTACACCGTCTAAAAAGGTGATTTCTGCTTTCTGCTTGTGACTCTGGAGATTACTGTATATAAGAATCAGAATGCAGGATTGATCGCATGTTCTTTGTTTTTCCTTGCATTATTTGCATGACAATTAACCATGTGATATTCATAATTACAAAACATTTCTAAATGATGGTGCTGTTTGTAAACACTGAATAACAGTTATGAGAATTTAATGAAGAGTCAAGTCTGCTTTATTGTCAATTCTTCCACGTGTACAGCACATACATACAGAGAACTGAAATTGTGTTACTCTCAGACTCTAGGTGCACACAGATAACACTAACAGTAGAATACAGATACAATATAAAGTACAAATAGGACATGTGAACAGAAGATAAGTAAAGCAGCACGAGGCACATGGCAGTGCACACCAGTGAAGTAAACAACAGTAGGTGAAAACTGCTTGATTGTCATTAAAAATGTTACCATGCAAAAACAAATTAAATGTTTTCTCTTGGCTCTAGTTCCATTTGTCATACAGTGATAAGGAGAGGTATGAGATGGAAGAAAGGCCGGATGTTCAGAAGCAGATCCTCGCAGATATCGCCAAGAAACTTCCCATCTTCACGCGCGCTCAGTCAGGAGGTCAGCCTGTCATCACTCATGTCTTGACTTCCTCATTAGCTGTGAATGGCAGTGTTTGGCATGATCGGATGTGATCTTCTGTATCTCTGTGTCTTCAGCGATCAGGTTCTGTGATCGCTGTCAGGTGATAAAGCCAGACCGCTGTCATCACTGCTCCGTCTGTGAAACGTAAGTCCAACCTGTTCCTGAAAACAGATCGCTCGGCTCTACACAAAACCCCATTTAATTAAAGTTACAGGATGCCACCCGACCTGTGTTCCTGTGTTTTTACAGATGCATTTTGAAAATGGACCACCACTGTCCGTGGTAAATAATAATTTATTATAATATGATTAAAGTGATCTGATGTATTCACATTATATTCTGCACGCTTCGAGATGCAGGATACGTGATATTTTTGTATGCTGTGCTCTTTAGGGTGAACAACTGTGTGGGTTTCTCCAACTATAAGTTCTTTCTGCTGTTCCTGTCTTACTCCATGATCTACTGCGTGTTCGTTGCATCCACAGTGTTTCAGTACTTCCTCAAGTTCTGGGTGGTGAGTTTCAGCAAGCGGTTTTGATCGAGCTCGTACTAGACGAGCCTTGTTATCTGTAAAACTTACGTATGGTTATGGGATTTTAAAATGGAGATTTCCAGGCCTGGGAGAGTCATGGAAAATGACAGGTATTATTTAAATGCTTTGAGATATTGTGCAGGCGCAGGCTCTCGTGTTAACTATGAAATGTTATTGCAGTGTTACTTAGCTGAAGAAAGAGCTATCATGGTTCAGATAGGCTACTTTAGAATACCATTCACTTTTCCTAAACTAACGTCTTAACTCATTAATATTAGCAAGACAAAGAGTGCAAGCTTTCACTCAGTTGTGCACATGCATTATGTTCTTGCTCCATCAATGCAATAAACTCTCAACACACAACCCAGCTCAGATTTTCATGAGGTCGCATTTTCAAAAATGAGTCAATGAGAAATAAAAGACTTTGCAGAGCATGCACATAATGCAGTGTTTCTGATCCGTTTCAGTATTGCTGTAATATCAGTATTCCATGGAGTCCAGTCAGAGCAGCATCTAAAACACACACTCATCCCGTCACGGGTTTCTAGAATGATCTCTGGGTAGCCACAGTTTGGTGCGGTAAAACGTATTTTAGAATAAAAATGTTTAGGGTTTGATCTATGCATTTCCAAAGTTTCTTTGCATTTCTTTGTTAGGGAGATCTTCCCAATGGTCCTGCGAAATTCCACGTGCTCTTCCTGTTGTTTGTGGCGCTCATGTTTTTTGTGAGTCTCATGTTCCTGTTCGGCTACCACTGTTGGTTGGTGGCTAAAAACAGATCCACGCTAGGTATGAGTTCACCTTTACCCTTTCATTGTATCTCATCGAGAAGCAGAAATGTCATGCTTTGCTACAGTGTGAGCGTGACCTTTGGTTAACAGAAGTGATTTGTGTGACTCACTCATTTCTGTTTAACCTCATGAGCGTTCCTGTTTTTCAGAGGCGTTCTCCGCGCCAGTGTTTCAGAACGGGCCTGACAGGAACGGCTTTAACGTTGGGCTCAGAAGAAACCTCCAGCAGGTGTTTGGAGAGGACAAAAAGCTCTGGTTTATTCCCGTGTTCACAAGGTGAGCTCGTGTCAGAACCGCTCACTCTCTGAGAGGATGCATTCAACTGATCAAAACTAAAGACATTTATAGGGCTGTCACTAACAATTATTGTGGTAATCGAGTAATTAGAGCATTACTCTGATGATTAATCTGGTCATTTTTATGGTAACCCAAGCAAACGAAAGACTTTAAAATGACTAAAAGTATGTATATAATAGCAATGAGGCAATAATAATTGATTCAAATAACATATAGAATGCAAGCAATTATATATATATTGAACAAAGCCATTCAAATACATGTAATAAAACAATATAAGATGTTATGTGTAATATGTTTTATTACATACAGTGTAATAAAGCAATATAATCATAACTTCTGTACATTATTTATCATATCAAATGCCTGCAGATGGCGTTATTGGCTTGACAATTGTTTTTACACTTTACAGGCATCTAATCCTTGTTTAATATTGACTAACCAATGGCACTATGCTTTATTATGATTCTTTTTAAACGGTTTTAGTATTTAATGCAACCTTAGAAAACAGTCCGGGATTTTGCCGGTTAATCAACACGAGCAAAAAAACGAAATTTTTATAATTAACTACTCAAATTAAATCGAGGAATCGTGACTGCCCTGGACAACTTAAATGCTACAAACGATTCCGATTTCAAATAAATGCTGTTTTTGTACTTTCTGTTCATCAGAGAATCCTGAAAAAAAAAATTATCAATTTTTCCACAAAAATATAAGGCGCCATTAAATTGTAATAATTGTTACTGTATTTATTACTGTATTTGTTTATAAAATAAATGCAGCCTTGGTGAGCAGAAGAGACTTCTTTATTAAAAATAAAGTTTTTTTGGTAGCTTATAAATGGATATCCGTTTTAAGATAACAAAGCGGTGCACGTAAAAGAACAACACCACTATGAGCAAGTCTTCTGTGTTGTGTTATAGTCAGGGTGATGGGCATTATTTCCCACTGAGGACCCTGCGTGAGTCTGAGAATCCTTTATTGGCCAACGAGGGGAAATGGATGGAGGACGGTGGGTCAGATGAAGAAAGCGCAGGTGAGATTGCATCCAAGTTGAAATGGAAGTTGAAATGTCATTTAAACTTTAGTTCAATACTCGTTTGAAGTACACGGCCAGAGCATTCATCAGTTTGGTCAGAGCCTGTGTGTTTAGATGTGGATGGATCACGAGTCCTTGATTACACCGGAGAGAAGTGCAGAATACAGACCACAGCTGTCTCTGTGATTTAAAGCCGTTTATCACACGCCCCTCTGAAATGCTTGATTCTGATTGGTCAGTTGTGACATTCCCAGGTCTGTAATTCCTCAGTAATGACATCATCAATAACAATACTGACGGCGTGTGTCCCATTTCACAAACTCATGAAAATGAAGAGCACTTTAAATATCCGGATGATGTACGATTTTTGGACACTTTATGCAATAAACGAACTCCGCTTTAATTACATACTGGAGTGACTAACATAAATAACATTTACGCTTTGAGCTAAGAAAAAAATATATATATATTTCAACTCAAATCCATATTTTGTATCCGTTTATTTCCTTAGGTAGGAAGTTTCCCTGAAATAAGAAGAATGTACTTTTAAAATATTGACTTTTTTCCTATAAAAGTGGATTTTTACATAAAACAGTAAACATATATCAAAATTGAACCGGGTACAAGTAAGTTTAGTGTTTAATCGTAGTGTTTAATTGTCCATTTCCATGAGACGGAGGATGTTTTGTTTAGTGTTAGTCTGGAGCCCTGGAGTTGTATTTCAGAAAGAGCTGTATCTGATACAGGTGCAGTGCTGTACCTTAACAACACGGTTCAAAGAAACCTTTGATATTCACTTATTTGTTTCCAGTTCAGATACATCCGCTGCTGTAAACTCTCTCCAATCCAATCTTATTTCAGATGAAAATGGCCCTTCAGTTGTTATTAGGACGGAATCATAATCAGCGGAGCGGACGGATATTTGGTGAGTTTGGGCTTTAGTGGTGAAGGCAAGCATCACTGTTACTCTTATATCATTTAGGAGTATTTAACTTGAGAGGGTTTGTACTATGGACATGAATGATGACTCAAAATGAGCGACCCTGGCAACACCACTCAGTCTAAAAACCTGCATCTAGTGTCTAAGCTTTTCACTTTTCATGCTAACATTGGTTTCTCATTTATTTGACTAGTGGGATCCTGATTGACTTTAGCCTCATGAGTAGTTTCCGAATCAATCCTTGAATGAGTCGACTGCATTCCAAATCCTGGATCAAATCCCGGAGTTCCCTGTCATGCTGATTACTTAGGACTTGTGCTGAATGTTATCAAGTATATCGCTCATCTTTTACACGGGACAATCAGTTTCAGATGTCATAGACCCGTTGGACTGTTTATGATCGTGCTTTTATGAGAACAGATGGACTTCTCTGATCAAATATGATAATCCAATATCTAGTAGGAGGTTTTTCTCGGATGTTTCTGTTACTTTTTTGTTTGTTTTCTTCACATAGTGAGATAAAACCTTAAACCCCAACATGTCCAGATCATACTTCACCCCGGAAACAAAGTGAGATTGTATTATATAGCAGGCGTTGCTTTAAATTAGGCCGGTTTACGATACATGATTTATGATCATATTAATTTGAATATTTATATATCAAAACCTGCATAAAATGCCAAACTTTTATTTGTGTAAATTGTGACGTATTTATACTTCTTGGTAGTATTTGCTATCCTGCCTTTAATCTTTAATGAAAAGCAGTACAGTTTAGCAATAAAGAGAATTTAATAAATGATAATAACCATTGAGAATCAATATCTGGATGCATCACAGTAATGGGAACTGGAACTTTAAATGTAACCGTAAAATAGGTTTCTTCTTTATTATGCACAATAGAATTAATTTGATGAATTTCCTTTTTCTTTTGATTTTGGGTTGAAATGTGACATGGACATGTGTCATGACATTCACCCAGAGCTCTTCCTCTGTTGTGTGTGTGTGTGTTACCACCATTAATCTAAGTTTTCATATTGAGTTGGTAAGACATCAATCCTATGCATTTATCCTCTATACAGTATATCACTGACTTAAGCTGACATTTTATTGAGCTTTGAGTTTTAATTCTTAAAGACTGATTCAGACTGTGACTTGTTTTCTGTGGTCAATAGAGAGCAGTCTGGATTTTCTTTCTTTCTTTTACATTGTGATGCAATATAAACTCATTTTGATACCTCTCTCTGTATATATTTAGGAAGAGACTGCTGAGTATAGTTTAGGACTTGTAAAACCTAATACGAGATCTGTTTAAAGTATTACTGTAAATCCCATGAACACATGAGGATGATGTCAGACGATAGGACTGTCCTGTGAAAACTATTGCCTCGTTTTCCTCTAGTGCAAAAGAAGTAGGTATGGCATTGCAGTATCGTGTTGTATTCTAAGTGGGTGAGTAATCTTTTGAGTTTAAAGTTAGTCTGTTTGAAAGGTATGTTTGAGTCCCGTTTGCGTGAAATTGTAATTGATCTGCCTGTCATATGGTTCTCACTTATGAGGATCCTTATTAGCCAATGCTTCTCATTTGATTTGCACTGACCTTAATCTGAGGGAGATCTTTGCCTCCTTTGACTGTGTATGTGCTCAAACTTCTCTTTAACTCCATATCCACTACATCTAAGTCATTACATGCCAATGTTTTTCCCAATGGTGCAAAATATTGTATTGTTTGTAAGTTCTGTCTGATGATTCAATAAAATAAATAAATACATGCTTTACTTATTTAGTGATTTCATATGAAGTTCATATGATTGTTGTCCTTTATTTATCTTTCAGAAATTTTTGGGTAACAGTCTCAACTAGCAAAGATTATCACACCACATACAGTACACTCACCTAAAGGATTATTAGGAACACCATACTAATACTGTGTTTGACCTGTCTTTTGCCAACAGAACTGCCTTAATTCTACGTGGCATTGATTCAACAAGGTGCTGAAAGCATTCTTTAGAAATGTTGGCCCATATTGATAGGATAGCATCTTGCAGTTGATGGAGATTTGTGGGATGCACATCCAGGGCACGGAGCTCCCGTTCCACCACATCCCAAAGATGCTCTATTGGGTTGAGATCTGGTGACTGTGGGGGCCATTTTAGTACAGTGAACTCATTGTCATGTTCAAGAAACCAATCTGAAATGATTCAAGCTTTGTGACATGGTGCATTATCCTGCTGGAAGTAGCCATCAGAGGATGGGTACATGGTGGTCATAAAGGGATGGACATGGTCAGAAACAATGCTCAGGTAGGCCGTGGTATTTAAACGATGCCCAATTGGCACTAAGAAAACATCCCCCACACCATTACACCGCCACCAGCAGCCTGCACGGTGGTAACAAGGGCATGATGGATCCCTGTTCTCCTTCTGTTTAAGCCAAATTCTGACTCTACCATCTGAATGTCTCAACAGAAATCGAGACTCATCAGACCAGGCAACATTTTTCCAGTCTTCAACTGTCCAATTTTGGTGAGCTTGTGCAAATTGTATCCTCTTTTTCCTATTAGTAGTGGAGATGAGTGGTACCCGGTGGGGTCTTCTGCTGTTGTGGCCCATCCGCCTCAAGGTTGTGCGTGTTGTGGCTTCACAAATGCTTTGCTGCATACCTCGGTTGTAACGTGTGGTTATTTCAGTCAAAGTTGCTCTTCTATCAGCTTGAATCAGTCAGCCCATTCTCCTTTGACCTCTAGCATCAACAAGGCATTTTCCCCCACAGGACTGCCGCATACTGGATGTTTTTCCCTTTTCACACCATTCTTTGTAAACGCTAGAAATGGTTGTGCCTGAAAATCCCAGTAACTGAGCAGATTGTGAAATACTCAGACCGGCCCGTCTGGCACCAACAACCATGCCACGCTCAAAATTGCATAAATCACCTTTCTTTCCCATTCTGACATTCAGTTTGGAGTTCAGGAGATTGTCTTGACCAGGACCACACCCCTAAATGCATTGAAGCAACTGCCATGGGATTGGTTGATTAGATAATTGCATTAATGAGAAATTGAACAGGTGTTCCTAATAATCCTTTAGGTGAGTAACTTTTTTTTTCCTTAACGTGTGTGTGTGTGTATATATATATATATATATATATATATATATATATATATATATGTATATATTGTGACACGTGTCCCGAGCTCTCATCAGCGTCGCCCTGGAAACCGAGCAGTCACACCTGCACCTGCTCGTCACGGGCTGGGCAGCCAAACCTGCCCCCATCAAGCTCTGGTTACATAAACCCAGCAAACAAACACAGAGGTGAGAGATGTCTCCACAAGACTTGGATAACCCCCATGTTCTGTTGTTTCTGCAGAGAGCAGTGTGTGATCGCCAGCCCCACTGCACACGGGAGACCCACACTGCACAGCACACCAATAGGAGAGGAAGCTTAGCACCAAACCGCCTCACACCACCACTTAACCCTAATAAAATCCACCCTTCGGGGAACTTACCCGCATCCTCGCGTCGTGTCCTTCTTCACCCCGCCGCTACATATCAGTTCAAAAACGTGATAAATGTCATTTAAAAAATTTTTTTGAGTTTCCTCCAAAATCAGTATTGTATCTGGTCAGTACTAAAAAGTCACTTTTAAATTTTAAGCAAAATGCAATATTCGCAAGTTTTTAGGTCATGTTTTCTCCTTTTTTTTCAAACCACAAAACAAACGCAAGTCTCCCTTTTTTTAAGAATGCGATATATCCACTCAACCAATCACAGCGCACCATTCCACGCACTGTAAACGGTAACAACCAATCACAGAGCACCATTCCACGTACTGTAAACGGTAACAACCAATCACAGAGCACCATTCCACGTACTGTAAACGGTAACAACCAATCACAGTGCACCATTCCACGTACTGTAAACGGTAACAACCAATCACAGTGCACCATTGCACGTACTGTAAACAGTAACAACCAATCACAGCACACCATTCAAAGCACTGTAAACAGTAACAACCAATCACAGCACACCATTCCACGTACTGTAAACAGTAACAACCAATCACAGCACACCATTCCACGTACTGTAAACAGTAACAACCAATCACAGCACACCATACCAAGTACTGTAAACGGTAACAACCAATCACAGCACAGCATTGCATGCACTTTAGACAGTAATGGCTTTGCTTTGAATACACCCGGCATCCTAGTTTTCCTCATCTACTTTGTGATCAACAAACATTGATTCCATGAATTTATTGCATTTGGGGGGGGGGGGGGGAGCGTCTCGCTGCAGCTTGCGGTGGACATCCAACCCCGCCCACATCCAAGTGTGACGTCAGACGCCACGCCTATGCCATACGTAAAAATACGTCATCGGGTGATGCCAGGTGACAACTCATGTGTTGTGCGCATGTGCAAAAATGGCGGAAGTATGTTTTTTTTTTTTTTTTTTTTTTTTTTATTAACATTTTGTCAAAGTACAATTTTAAGACGTAAACAAAATTGAATCAATTTTATCGGAAGTATATTGTTTCGGGGATCAAATTAAATAATGTTATCTTTCGTTTTACTAATACAGGTTAAATAACTTGTATTAAATAAATTTAAATAGTACAAATTAAACCTAGGCCACATCTCTAATGTATGGAAGTAAATTCATCCAAACAGCCGGTAAAACGCCTGCATTGGTTGATTATACTTAGGTAAATTAATATAATATTTATACCTTCCGCTGTTCGATTATGTAAATGACAAATTCACATATTTTATGATCGATTGTAACATACCTTAGACAATATGAAAGTTAAGTAGACAATTTTGTTTAAGGCATTTTTATTTATCTAATTCTCTAAAAATATGTTTCACTTATAAGGTAGGAATGTTAGTGATCATATCACTATTTTAAGGATAAATATGGGTGTTATGCAATAACTGGAATCCTCCCCTCTTTGCTTTTTTTTAAATGTGTTTATTTTTCAAATTTCTTTCATTTTAAATAAAAAAAAATGTTGCTGAAATTGGCAAATTTATATACTTCATTTGGTTTTAAGTATTTTTGTTTTCCTTTTAATTATATACAAGAACAATTATGATCTACACACTAATATTTTTTATAGCATGGAAAAAAAAAATGTATCACCTCGCAAAAAAGAGCAACTACATTTGCATGATAGGATTGACGGTTCTCTATATAGACTAAGCTACACATACATAGGCTTAAGTCATTGGTTGCTTTGATAGATTATGTAAGTAACATGGCATTGACTTTTGGGCCTTTTTCCATCAACACAAATATATATAAAAATGTGTCCAAGTCCTACGGATGCATAAAGATCAATAAAAAGACATCCCTTGGGTATTGTTATATTTATTTCACAAAACAATAATATTCAACAATGTAGAGTAAATAAATTATTATAAATTAAATAACTCCCAGAAACATTTTATTGACTTTCAGCCCCTGTTCATCAACACATTTTAATAAGAACGTTTCCATATCCTCGCGATTGTCAAAGACAAACACACAGGCATCCCTTGCTTTCTCAGTCTCTCTTTTCAGGTAGTCTTTGATTATATTAGACTGTTTTTCTTCGTCCATCTGGAGAAATTCAGGCTCTGTCACCTCTCCATGGAACAGCTCACAGTGGCTCTGAACCCAGCACCATGCTACACCAATGTCCCTTATGAACTTCCTCTTCAGTTCCTCTTCGATCTTCTGTTGAAAGTAAAAAATAAACTGTGTTTGTGGGGTAAATCTAAAATTACTATAATTATTTTCACAAAAAAAAAAATGTTTTTACCTCATCACTGTCATCTTGACCCATCACAGTTTCCGTACTAGCTGGCTGTTTGGTGATGGTGGACTCTGACAACCTAAAGACAGACTCAAAGGTTAGGTAAATGGACCATTTGTAGAGCATCTTTTTAGTATTTCCAACCACTCAAAGCATTCAACACATTTCTAAACATTCAACATTGTGGCCTCTCCAAAGTTTTGCTACTGCAGTGCCTAACATTCTAGGAGGAAACATTTAGTGTGTCTGGGTAGTTTGAATGCAGAAGAATCAATTTCATTTCATTAACCAGTTGTGTGTACCTTGGATGGGACATGTTTTGCAAGAGCAAACTACACCACCACCTTCGGAGCTGAGGGATGTCATCCTTACAGATAAAACCCAAAATAAAAAACTGAGAATGCATTTGAAAAAACTTCTGGAAAAAATAAATAAATAAAAAAGGAAAACCTTCCAAAAGAAAATCTGAGGTCATCACCTGGCTAAAGTCAAATGTCCAGTCCAGGGCCATATAGAGTGCATACTGAAACAGACAACAAATACCATTGAGAAAATTCAAATATTGAAATTAACTGACACCAATTTACTGTAACGTACAGATAACACTAGACCGTATTCATCTAAATACTGCATGTAAACTAAACTAAACTTCTGCCATCCCCATAACTGCTCAGAATCTGTAATTCACAGCTTAGCATCAGCATGAACAGACCACAATCCAGTCCCTCTCTCTGGGTTGGAATATTCTATCAAATATTTAAATGTATAATTATTTTTTTTTTTTATACATAAAACTACAGAACAAGGACTGAAAAAAAAAACTGATGATTGCATTCTCGTACCTTGGTTATAATGATCTTCCACGGGCCATTCATTTTAAGATGAAGTAACCTGTAGAAAAAAAAATTAACAAAAGTGTAGAGTGTACACAGCAAGTTACAAAACACACATAGATAAATAACAACAATATTCTCATCACTTTAGTGGTTCCCAAGAAACTACAGTTCATCTTGTTGTTCTTTGAGATTCGCATACATATTTAGATTATACAACATACATATACATGCATATATGATTTAAAAACACAAAAACCAATCATTATCTAAAGACATGCTCTCACCATACCTCCATGGTCCACTGCATGACTTATGTGGTTCTCTAGAAGGTGAAGTGTAAAAGATAACTTCTCTTCAGTGGTGAAACTGCAGCAGGGACATTCAAACCCCCCCATCACGGCAGAACTGTTCTGGATCAGGTTTGGACTGCAGAGGTGTAGGATCCTGTAAAACATGATAAATATTATGTGTATATAGAAGGATACAAAGATTTGCCACGAACAGAGACATAGTAAGACATAGTGAATTGTGTGGTTGCTCAAACAAGTTATTGTGCAAGAGTTGTCAGTGTATATCATTAAATATATTCCATGTGTTTTGCATGGGGCCAGGGGAGTACATGTATGTGAGAGAGGTGAAGTGTGAGTGTGTGTGTGTGTGTGAGAGAGATCAGTATTATGTGTCAAGGATATAAAAAAAAAAACATGAAGGATGAATCAATGCACATACATTTTATCAGGATACAGTTAGGAGCATTATAGACATTATGAAAGTAAACACAGCAGTGTTGGTAGCCTTATAACGTGCCTGTGTGCTATCGTTTCACTTCATGTCTAACAAAATATTCATTGATAATTTAATGTGTACATTTTACCATTTTAACTATTAACGTTAAGCAGAGACATACAGTGAGTGTGACAAACACTTTTGGGCTAAAAACCGAATTTTTCATTACTTACAGCCATGGCAGATAACTTCTTCCTCTTCTGGACAACTGGCAAATACAGATAACAACAACTTCTTCTTCTTTCTGGCGATCGCAAAACAATATTTCCTTCTTTTACCGATTAAAAACATCACAAACTTCTTCAGTTCAGTCTTCTCGACGCTTCTTCCTGTTTGAAATTTAATGAGAACGTGACGTAGACGGATATAGGCGCGGTTTATGATGGCACATCCGGGTGGGCAGGGTTGGATATGTGACGTCTTTGGATGTGGGCGGGGTATCTGACGTCACGCTTGGATGTGGGCGGGGTTGGATGTCCACCGCAGGCTGCAGCGAGCCCTACTTGGGGGGGGGGGGGGGGGATTATAATATTTTATAATAAATCTTTTAAAAACAAAACTTAGTTTTGAGTTTATGTTATTATGACCTAAAGATTCTATGTGAAAGTTTGAAACAAAAATTTTCTGTTTGCCATTTTCTTGGTAAAGAAAATCTATTGTTATTCAAATTAATAAAAATGTATTTATTGCATTAATTGCATTAATACTAATTTCATTTATACCTTATATATATATATATAACTTTTATATTTTCTTCATGTATTTAGCAAATTGTCTCTGACAAAAACAAGTCTCTGATCCTTATGCTTGGTATTATTTTGGGCCGATTTCGCCCCTTTCAACAATCCTAGGTAATGCCCTGATTATCTGGGTGGTTCTAACAATTATTTTATCAGATTTTCCTGTGGTGTGAGGTGTGTTAAGAGTGACTGAATCTACTCGGAAGAATGTCGGAGCTGCCCCGATCACAAATTGTTAATATATTTAAGTAGGTTGTTCAATATTAGAAATCGTTTTGTGCGAGGACAAATGCTCGTACGATCTGGAGATTATCACATGAAATGAAACAATATCCAATCAGAAAGCGAGCCGACTGAAAACGGAAGCATAACAAACACAGTCATCGCAATTTCTTCCTGCCTATCGTCCACCATGTGTAATCTCATGTCTTGAGAGATTTTGCGAGATTTTGCGTCTTCACAGTCGGGACTTGTGGTGCGCTGTCTTTGTCACATCGCGGCACACCACACTCTATAGGAGCAAAACAGTTAAATGCTTCGGACGCCACTCTAAGGGGCTGTCATGCCAGTTAAAAAAGCAAAGGTTATCCCACTGGATCGTAGATGCCATTCCACAGGCGTACACCTGAGTGGGCTTACAGTGCCCCATTACAGTGAGAGCCCGCTCCAGCAAGGTATTGCCTCCTCCTGGACTTAGTCAAGTGAAGTCTCCATTAAAGATACATGTGTGGCTG
The DNA here is from genome assembly GCF_963082965.1 of Carassius carassius. NCBI lineage: Eukaryota > Metazoa > Chordata > Actinopteri > Cypriniformes > Cyprinidae > Carassius > Carassius carassius. The sequence goes on from NC_081787.1 coordinate 28,516,115, forward strand.
AAATGCCATTTGTTCATGCACCTACACAAGCGTTAACAAATCAGGCTTCAGTACTCTGAGAAAAACGGTTTTCCCCTAGCATAGTAAATACAATGCTCATTCCTGTTATCTCAGAGAATTGAGGTTATGTTATGTTATTAATCACTATTAACTGAGTGTTGTTGTTTTTTAAGGAAAAGATGAAAGACTTTCACATTTAATCTTCACAGAATTATTAGGTGTAAGAAATGAGGTTCCGGGCAAGATGGCGGACCAGGTGCATCTCGTGTTCTGAGCTCTGTGAGATAGTCCCAGTATTTATTTGCGTTCTGTAATCCATTCGTTATTATTTTGCCATTTTATTTAACTTTATGCCCTCTAACTGTTAATATTTTATGCCCTCAATACTGTTAGTATTTGAAAATAAGTGCACCATGACGTCGAAAAAGAGTTCTACTCTAACCCGCTGCAGCGAGGCAATGGACCATGAATATGCTGTAAGAATGGAAGACTCCACTGAAAAGACTAAAAGGAAAGACCCCTTTTCACCGATGAAGAATCCTCCAGCAGCTAAGAAGAAAGACACTGGGTCAGAAGGTAAAGAGAGCATGAATGCTATCTTGGATGCTATTAAGCATCTAACCGATAAAGTTGACTCATTTGGCTCTCAACTTCAGCAAAATGCTGCAATGCTAGCTAGTATTGTGAAGACGGTTGAGTTTAATGCAGCAGAAATTAAAGACTGTAAATCCCAGTTGCAAACTACTGGTCGAGAAGTTTCGGTGTTAAAGAAAGATAACGAAGAGCTAAGGGAACGGATCTTAGAACTAGAACGGTACAAGCGCCGCTGGAATCTCAGAATTCGTGGAATAAAAGAAAAGGAAGGAGAAGATATACGCATGGTGGTTACCGACTTGCTGGTGAAAATCTCCCCGTCATGGTCCCCGAACATCAACTACATCGTTGATACAGTCCACCGTGTGGGAAGACGTGAAGAAAATAAAACAAGGCACGTTATTATTCAATTCACTCAAAGAATACACCGAGATGCGTTGTGGCGGTTGACCAAAGACCTCACCATATGTAAAGATCTTGGAATCGGCTTCCTGGAAGATTTCTGTAAGGCTGATAGGGATCTGCGGGCGGCATTGTGGCCAAAGATACAGCAAGCGAGAGCAGCCGGCAAACGTGCGTACTACAGAGGTGGTGCTGGATACATCAACGGACAGAGAATCACTTGAGATCATGACATGAGGTACACCAGAGTGTACTGACGAGGGCCTGTTGCGTTAAATATACAAATGGTCTTCCGTCTGTTTTTTGTGGACAAAAATCTGAATGGATAACAGTTACACAGTTATTGAAAAGGAATTTAAGGGACTGCGCCCGTTTTCAGGGTTTTCATTTGTTGCCTTTCCTGGCTTCATTTTATATAGCCTGTTGGACTAGGACTGCATCTATTTACATTTGTTTGTTTATTTGTGTATTATGAATATTTGTTTTTCAGGTATTTCACTTAACACTAGGGGATTAAGGGATAACATTAAGAGAAAGTCTGTATTTTTGTTTTGTAAGGGTGAAAAAGCTAATTTTATTTTATTACAAGAAACTCATTCAAAACCTGAGGATGAGAAATTTTGGGTAAACCAATGGGGAGACAAAATTCTTTTTGACCATGGTTCAACTAAATCTGCTGGATTAGCTATTTTGTTCTGCAACTCACTTGGTAAAGTAGTGACATCTAAGGGTAGCAATAACGGTCACTGGTTACTTTGTGTTTTGACCATTGATGACCAGTATATCATTCTAATAAATGTTTATGGATATAATAATCTAGTTCAAAACAGACAATTAATTTCAGATGTGTCAGACGTCATAGATGGCCTTAAAGTTTTCTTTCCAACTGCTAACATTATTATGGGGGGTGACTTTAACATGGTATATGATGAATGGCTTGATAGATATCCTCCCAAATGTCAATATAGTTCTTATAACCCTACTCTGTCTGATTTCTGTCGCAAACACAACTTATTAGATCCCTGGCGTATCAAACATCCGAATGTTGAACAATATTCTTGGTTTAAACCAAATAATACAGCAAAGTCAAGAATAGATTTCTGGTTAATCTCCTTCTCTATCATAAATATTGTTTCTGATTGTTGTATGTCAGCAGCACCTCTCACAGATCACTCTGTTATTAAATTGCTTATCAATCCTTCTGGCGTTAGAGGCAATAATAAGGGGTATTGGAAATTTAATTCTTATCTATTAAAATGCCAATCATTTCAGGATGGTATTAAAAACATAATTTCTAAGGTTATGAACGATGATTCAATAATGTCCTATGTTGCTAAGTGGGAATTCCTTAAATTTAAAATGAGAGAATTTTCTATTCATTTTGGAAAATCCCTTAATAGAAATAACAAATTAACAGAAATGACCGTCATTAAGGAAATAAACGAATATTATAACAGAACATCACTTACAGATACTGATAAACGGATATTACAATGTCTACTATCTAAACTAGATGATATCTATCTTCAAAAAGCTGAAGGAGCCTTCATAAGATCTAGGGCAAAGTGGATTGAGGAAGGGGAGAAAAGTACCGCTTATTTCTGTCGTCTAGAAAAAAGAAGGCAGGAGAGACTTGCTATTAAAGCATTATTAATTAATGGTAATGTAGTCACAGACCGATCTTTGATTGCTAAGGAAGCTGTCTCTTTCTATAAAAAATTATATTCCTCAACCTTTTCCTCAGATAATGCCGAATCTTTTTTCAACCATATTAAAGATCTGATTCCCCGGATAGATGATGAGTATGCACTGCTATGTGATGCTGATATTACCTCTGATGAGCTGGATAAAGCTGTAGACAGTTTGTCTGTAAATAAATCTCCAGGCAGCGATGGTTTCACAGCCAATTTCTATAAACACTTTTGGGGTTTATTGAAAGATCCTTTTTCTCTCATGTTAAAAGAAGCTATAGATAATATGACATTCCCCCTTACAATGAAACAAGGTGTAATAACTTTAATCCCTAAACCTGATAAGGACTCCAAATTGTTAAATAATTTTAGGCCCATTACTCTATTAAACACCGATTACAAAATTGTAACCACTGTCTACGCTAGCAGACTGAAAAAAATCCTACATAAAATTATAAGCGACTCTCAATCAGGTTTTATGAAAGGAAGATCTATCCATAACAATATTCGGTTAGTTCTGGATATTTTAGATTATAGACATCTTATTGATGATGATGGTTTTATTTTATTTCTTGATTTCTTTAAGGCATTTGATTCAATTGAACACCCATTTATTTTGAATAGTTTAAGATTATTTGGTTTTGGAGAGAAATTTAGAAACATAATTGAATCCCTTTATGAAAATTCAAATAGTTCAATTTCTTTACCAGGAGGTACTTCACCCCGATTCTCTATCAAACGTGGAGTTAAACAGGGTTGCCCCTTATCCCCATTTCTCTTTATAATAACCACAGAGCTGCTTTCTATCTTTCTTAAGCATTCAAATATAGCTCCATTAGAGGTGTTTGGGCATCCAGTTCTCATAAGCCAGTTAGCTGATGACACTACTATCTTTATGAAGCAGCTTTCGGAAGTCCCCAAAATCCTGCAAAATATCCAAATCTTTTCTAAAGCTTCTGGCTTAGAATTAAATTTGCAAAAGTGTGAGTTGATGCCAGTTCATCAATGCCAGTTAACCGAGGCCTATAACATCCCTATTAAATCTATAGTGAAATATTTAGGAATATATCTTTCTAAAGATATAATGGAATGTGAAAATCTGAATCTGTGGAAAGTAGTTGAAAATTGTCAATCCAAACTTAATTTATGGTTATTGAGAGATATTAGTTTATTGGGAAGAATTTTTTTAACCAAAATGGATAGTTTATCTAGATGTATCTACCCTGCATACTCATTATCGATACCAAATAAAGTGATTAAAAAAATTAATCAGATTAATTTTGATTATATCTGGAGAAAGAAAGCTCATTACATTAAAAGAGCAGAGTTGACTAAAGAATTCAAAGATGGAGGTCTACAAGCCATTGATTTTGATTTCATAAATGGAACTCTTAAAATTAACTGGTTGAAATCCTTCCTTAATAATGATAACCTTTGGTTTCACATCCCCAGAGAAATATTTAAGAAAATTGGAGGGATCGAATTTTTACTTAGATGTGATTTCATTCCCCAGCGTCTCCCTATCAAACTATCCAAGTTTCACCAACAAGTCTTGTTGTACTGGAAGCTCTTATACAACCATAATTTTACACCTCACAAAACCCCAATGTGGAATAATAGATATATCACAATAAGAAACAAATCACTGTATAAAAAGGAGTGGATGGAGAAAGGAATATGGTCGGTGGTTCATTTAATCGATAGTAGAGGTTATTTTTTATCACATAATAACTTCTGTCTCAAATATGATATAACCTGTAGTCAGAATGCGTTTAGCTCTATGATTAAAGCTATCCCCAATGCTTTCATGTGTTTGGTTCAAGCATACCTTTCAACAACGAATCCTCCCATTTGTTGTCTCCCATTACTTTTAGTTGAAGGTGTAGATTTTAAAGAAATTAAACTTCCAAACAAAACTATTAGAAATATGTTTGATAACATCTTATTTCCCATAGTACCCTATAGAAACTTGATTTCACAGTTCTTCTCAAAAAAAAATATTCACAGGTTACGAACAACTTACTTAAAATTTCCTTTATCTCCCAAAGCTAAGGAAGTCCATTTTAAAATTATAAATGGTGTATATCCATCCAGTGAATTTGTACAGCGAAGATTTGGTTTTGAAACTAGTAATTGTGTTTTTTGTGATAATATTGAAACTACAGATCATTTATTTTTTCATTGTATGTTTGTAGAGGCTTTATGGCTTGATATTCATGACTGGCTATATCCAAAGATTCCTCATCTTGAAGTCTTCTCTCACAAGGACATTATTTATGGACTCGTCTTGGAAAGCAACAAAGACGATTTTTTGGTTAATAACATCCTTATTCTAGTTAAATTCTATATACACAAATCTAAATACTTGAAAGTGAACCCTAAATTCTGTGTATATCACAATGAGTTTCTTTCTTATACAAATTCCCTTAAAATGATGAAAAGTAAAAATGCTAAAAAACTTTTTGCTATAATAGAAGAATATGACTTGAAAAGTAAACCCTAGCCTTTTTTTTTTTTTTTTTTTTTTTTTTTTTTTTACTTATTATTTTATTTGTCTATTTATTCATTTTTGGTAATGCAATTATGCACCTGATTCTACTGTTACTATGTAATTATATATTTTTGCTGCCATGTTGTTTGTACATGACATTGTTCAATAAAAAAAAAAAAACTTCTAACTTAAAAAAAAAAAAAAAAAAAAAAAAAAAAAAAAAAAAGGTGTAAGAAATGCAGCCATGAAATGTCTATTATTGTGCTATTTTGGAAGACTCATCTTTGTGCCATTCAACACTTGGCTATCTACCAAGCACTGTAATTTCCCTAGGAGGTCTACAATTATCACTGATGGCTGGATGTTGAATGAATTAAAAATGCCGAACAGAATGCGAAGGTCAGCTGGAACAGAACAGAGAGATGGCAGCTTTCTGATTCCACATTCATAATGGCATGTAATATCTTGAATTCTAAGCAGGCCACAATGTACAGAATATTCATAAAAGACAATAAGGACTTTCTCTTTTTCAAGGCAAAGTGTGATAAGAACATTCTCAGACCTGCCATACTGCTCAGAATGTAACTCATGCAATCATAACTTATAGGCCTAATTACTTAACAGACTGTATTAACATTCATTTAATTAATTATAGTATGTTGTTAATTTTTTGTGAGATTGTTGTCCTCTATATATGAGAGGGGAAACTGTTAAAATGATGTGCCACCCCTGACAGGATGGGGGCGCTGGTGTGAGAGAGAGAACAGTAATTATACAGTAAACAAAACTATAATCATAGGTTAATTTGGTCATAAGAAGTAAAAGAAATCAATCCACAATGAGTCACATTTGTTACATTGTGAGATTTTTATTTTGCCGCCATACTTTTGAGCAGTGTTTGGAAACATCTACGCTTCGGGATCTCGACACTGCGTCGAAACATCAATTTCACCTCAGCCATCCCTAGTTGCAGTTCATCGTTATTTTGATTTAATTAAATTAAGTCATGGATTTGAATCATAAAAAGGTCTCCGAATCTATTTATGCTATTTTGTATTCAACAGGATATACTTAAGTATCGTATTTATGCAAAGTGTCCCACATTTGGTTTTTTGACATCTGAAAATGAGTACAATTCAACAATTTACTCCTGGAGTCATATTTAGATCCAAAATATATCTGGAAATAAACCATATAGAGTCTGAAGATGCCAAACCAAAAGTTTGATAAGACACAATATCTAAAAAGGCTTTAATATATCATTAATACTTCTTGAGTTACAGGTATCCAAAAAAAAAACTTGAAAAGTGCCCTTTCCCCATTATGCCCCCACATACATCATTGTGTGGGAAGATTTGCATAACACTGCCCAAAAGTCCATGCAAAGAAAGGTGTAACTTTTATTCTCGCTGTAGTATTGTTGTTGTCGCCGCCGTATCGTGGAGATGCAGTGGGTTTCGTTATGAAAGTGAAACTACTTTGTTTGGCCTTCCAAAAGAGGACGATATCCACTTCGCCATGCCTAGAGCTGATCCATGCTGGTCGCTGAGGAAAGATCGCGCTGTGGATCGCCAGATCAGCTGTCACCAAAGACGAAGCCCGAGTCCAGCCCGGGGTCGTCACATGTGGTTGCCGCAAACTCGCAGGACGCGCCGTTCTCAAGTCCACCGGCCGTTCCTTACTCAAGCCTGCAGTGTGATGCTGTGTGACGCATTTTATGGAAATAAGTTTTTTTAAGCCTTAAACCGCATAAACACATTGCATTACACCAAATACACAACATAATGTTATTTTCAGTAACGTCATATGACTCCTTTAAAGTTGACCTATTATGCCACTTTTTACAAGATATAAAATAAGTCTCTGATGTCCCCAGAGTGTGTATGTGAAGTTTTAGCTCAAAATACCCTACAAATATTTTTTAGAGCCTGTTAAAATTGCCATTTTTAGGGTATGAGCCAAATGCGAACGGTGAACTCGCTCAGGGCGGTTCTATATTAAAACTGCAGTGTTTGTCAACATTTGTGGGCGGGGCCTATGGCTAACGTGACGTCACATTAGCACCAATGCTGAAAATAGGTAATTGGGAGAAAAATGCTTATGAGTTATGGGAATTAAAAAAAAAGGAGTGGGTGGATTTTTATCATTATAGAATGGTTGTGTACACACACTGCCAACACACATTAATGTCCAAACTTAGCATAATAGGCCCCCTGTAAGTCATTTTTACCCAATGTAATTTAGTTCTGAATCTCAGGTGAATTTTGAGTAACAAGGTAATGATGGTAGATCTACACTGAAAAACAATCTTGCAATGTCCCAAACCCAATATTTGGTGATATCCAAGACTCAAGCCCAAGTAAAGAAAAGTCCAGAGTGCTAGTGAAGCCCAAATCCAAAAGGTAGTTTTACTAACGATGTGCATGTGTGACCACCATCTTGTCATTATCACGGTAACAATTAATTAATGTCATGCTTGCAGTTTGTAAAGTAGCCACACAAGGATTGATTTTATATGACAGTGGAATCTGCTTCTGGTGCCTAACTAAAGGAGAACATGTGATTAAAGACTGCACAAAAAATCTTAACTACACCAGATGGAGAAAACAGTATCCAAGCATGTAACACATTATAGCATTGGACTCTTCAGAACATCTAAAGAAAGCACCTGTATAGCACACAGGTGTCCCTCCAAGCCGGTAAGCATACTAGAGTCAGAAACACGTTTGTATCATTGCAAAAGAGGCTGGCTGTTCACAGAGCTCTGTGTCCAAGCACATTAATAGAGAGGCGAAGGGAAGCAAAAGATGTGGTAGAAAAAATGTGTACAAGCAATAGGGATAACCGCACCCTGGAGAGGATTGTGAAACAAAACCCATTCAAAAATGTGGGGGAGATTCACAAAGAGTGGACCGCAGCTGGAGTCAGTGCTTCAAGAACCATTACACACAGACGTATGCGAGATATGGGTTTCATCTGTCGCATTCCTGGTGTCAAGCCACTCTTTAACAACAGACAGCGTCAGAAGCGTCTCACTTCACAAAAGACGGGACTGCTACTGAGTGGTCCAAAGTTATGTTCTCTGATTAAAGTACATTTAGCATTTCCTTTGGATATCAGGGTCCCAGAGTCTGGAGGAAGAGAGGAGAGGCACACAATCCATGTTGCTTGAGGTCCAGTGTAAAGTTTCCACAGTCAGTGATGGTTTGGGGTGCCATGTCATCTGCTGGTCTTGGTCCACTGTGTTTTCTGAGGTCAAAGGTCAACACAGCCGTATACCAGGAAGTTTTAGAGCACTTCATGATTCCTGCTGCTGACCAACTTTATGGAGATGCAGATTTCATTTTCCAACAGGACTTGGCACCTGCACACAGTGCCAAAGCTACCAGTACCTGGTTTAAGGACCATGGTATCCCTGTTCTTAATTGGCCAGCAAACTCCCCTGACCTTATATTAGTTATAGTATATTGTTATTATTAATCAAAGTAGTTATATTATAGTATTGTTATATTAATTAGATAAGATTTTTAGGATTGCTTTGGTTTTTTGGATTTGGACTGGGCTGCTTTTTGATTTGGATTGCCCTTTTGGATTTGTTTGCTTTTTGTGACCTCTTCCTTTTTCCTTGTAATGGAGCCAGCAAGAAAGAGGAAATCCTCCCCTGTCTAGGAGTTTTTTTGAAATGGTGGGTCACAATAAGGTATGTTGTTTGACTGTCTTGATCTAATAATAATACTCACTATAAGGCTGTATTTAATTTCATGTCTATTCATTTATGTTTCTAGGTGAAATGCTTGCTGTGCCTAAAGGTGCTGACATACAACAATAACACCTCCATGCTCAGGCATTATCGAGCACGGCACGAGCATTTGCACAGACTACTAACAATCTTTATCAATCAAATCAAGTCAATATTTATCCAAAGTGAATCTCACAAGATCTGAGGATCCACTAGTATATTGGGCTCAACATAAACATCTGTATCCTCATTTATACTAGCTGGCACTGACATTTTTATGTTCACCCGCATCCTTTTTCCAAGGCTGGAGAAACGATTCTTAACCTTTCCCACCCTACACTTTTCTGTTGCAATTTGCGTTATTCTCCCTCCACCATAAGAACTACACTCAACACAGTCTCACTTTTGTTGTTCCTACTGTCACTATCCAAACAATTTATGAATAATGAATGAACTGTGTGTGACAGTTGTCTCTGCACAAGTAAATTCAGACAGAGAGAGAAACATATTTTATTTGATACCCAGGCAATGGACAAATGTCTGCTCAGGTCATTGATTCAGTATTAATTTATTGGTCTGCTATTTCTTTGCACAGTAGCTAGGTGTGACTAGTGAGCAATACTGGATGAAGCTTCGAGTAATGAACCTGTTGGTGCGAGGTCTCAGGAGAAGGGTCTGGCTGCAGACCATGGGCGAGTGGAGCTCCACTCTCGAACCGGAAATACGTCACCTCCACTTGAAAACATCAAGATGGCGTTGCCGTGAGTTCTTCACTCAGGTAATTTTATCTCAGCATCGCTAAAATGGTGAACTGACGCTGTTGTAACGTGCAGTGTAAGAAAAACGCACAGGGCTTGCGTGAAATTACTCACAAAAGGATTAATAAACACTATGGATTTATAGATTTATATTATATCGCGAGCAATGTTGATGTCTGGCCACTGATCTATAAATCATTTATACACCCTATATAGTCATGTAAAGATCACTGTGTCTGGCCAATGTTTTTATTTTAATTTTAAAAAAAAAATTTTTTAATTAAGGTATCAAGTTCAATTACAAACCTTTACGGCATATTTCAACAACTGAACACATATTATTAGTGTTGATACAGCCAAATAGAAAGAAAAAAATACAAAAATAATCACAATAATCACACCATAAGATAAAACAGAATAAAAAAGGGAAAGAAAAAGAAGGATGAGGGTCTTATTCTAAAAGCAAAAACAAGTTAAAAGCATGTCCATCATGTAATAAAGAGACTTTAAAAATATCTTTAGTTCATTCTTTCATCCGCTGAAGTGAGGTTTAACCTTTAAAAGCTTACATCTATGAATATAGTATTTGCACAAAGTAATTAAGTTATTTATCAAAAATTCTAAGATCTTTTCCTTCAACAATACTCCAACCTTAATTGAGATCACAGTCAAGCGGTGTATTGATTTATGTTTTGAATGAAGCCAGTTTTGAAATTCCAGCCAAAAAGTCTTTACAGATTCACATTGGAAAAACATGTGATCAACACAGTTTCTATATCTTTCTCACAGAACCTGCAGGAATGGTTCTCCTAATTAAATCTTTCATGTAGGAAGTTATTAGATGGGTAAATGTCATTGTGAATTTTAAATCTTACTTCTTTGGCTTTAGGAAGAACTGAATAAGTAAAATAACGCTTCCTTATTTTCTTTGCCTCTTCTTCACTAAATTCTTGAAGAACATACTTTCTTTTCAGTTGACTGGGGAAGTACGGTTTGGATAATACATTTCTGATAAACTTATTTGTTAATTGTTTGTTCTTTAAATTTTTACCTTCATTACATGACAGCTAGCATAGGAATAACTTAGTTTTCGGTGGCTTGTGTTAAAATAACGTAGTGAATAATGAAAGGACACAATCGTTTTGTATGTGTATGCCTTTAGCATTTGTTTTATAATGTTAAAAAGGTCATATGAGGAGGTTTTTTTCATATGTAATTTTTCATTCACTTCCAGGGATAGGATTGGCATGGAAAATGCAGCACTCTTTACATTTTAATTGTATGTTGCCATCCTAGAAGTCAAAGTCTTTTTACATGTGACATTAACATGTACATATTTATTTTTTCTATTTTGTTGTTCTATTATTCTATTGTTTGACTTTTTTGTTTCAGATCAAATGTATATCAAGTGTTATCCATGCTCATAACACCTCCACAAATAGAGACGGGAACTTCTGTGCACCATCATCTTGTCTGCTTTAGGACTGTCAAAGGTGTTTGATGCTGTACTTTTCTGTGTTGAATTTACATCAGTATACAGACATAGTCTTGTTCCAGTTTTGCTGTGCTCATGTCTTCTTTGTGTCCCCAGCCCAGCAATCAGATGCATCAGAACAACAAAGCACAACTGTGGTGGCCCAGGAACCTTCAGCAACAAGTACATTGCTTTAACATTAATGATAATGCAATGTCAGTATTGTAATTAAACTTGACCCATCTGATGTAATTGTTCATGCCAGAGATTTAACAACATTGTCAGTCAGGAGCATATTTAACTAACAGGAGGCACACTTCAGCTGGCTTGATAGTGACTTCAGTAAGTGTGATTGACCCTCTTGTTTTTTGTGGCTATAACAATTAGGCCAAGTAATCTCACTCTCTTCCATTTCCCAAACATGAAACCTTTGACTGAAACATTAAAATGTATTTATTTTTTTATTTTTGTTGATACTGAACAGGTGCAGTGAAGATATTTAAAGAGACACTATCACATAAAGTACAGAAAGCCTTACATCATCTCTAGGTGCAGTCGCCTTCGGTGCAGCCAGCTTCACAAAGACTGTGGGGCTGGTCACCAGGGAAATGGACAATAGGGAGTGCTTTTGGGGTTTACTCCGAAGATGACCACCTTGGCTACTGTAGCTGGGATTGCTTCACTGAAGATGGAGGTCTTGAAGAGTAAAGTGTGTGTGTGTGTGCACACACATTGTGTATTTACTGTAACAATTATGGTCACTTGCAGTTCATGTGTTTTCAGTGTAGTGTAAGATGTTTATTATTATTATTACTCAAAAACAATTAAAACTGCTAAATTGTGGAAATTATTCTTCATTATTTTACTGTGGTTTATATGTATATGTTGTTATTTTGCTTAAAATACAAAATTAAAAAAAACAAAGTTCTGGTTGAGGTATTATTTTAATAATTTATTTAATATTTCATTTATTTTTCACTGCTAAATATCACAAACATAAGGTTAACTTTCTAAAAATGTATGGAATGTTACATTGGCAGTTGTACATTGGTAAAACAAACATGAACAAAAGGCAGCAGCCCTCAAAATATGGATTGTGGATGTCTAGTGCAAATTGCTGAGGGGGGGGGTTAAAAAACCGCTGTTGTGTCATAAACCGTAAAAGATAAGTATCGATTATTATTTTTCTTATTATTTCTACTAGGTAAAAGTAACAAAGATAAAAGTACAGAACATATTAACATTACGTACAAAGAGGTGACATAACTTGGCCGCGTCATTTGTGGAGGTGACGTAATTCTACGGAAAGTGTTGCCTGTGCCAACATGGCGGCGGCGTTGCTAGTGGAGGTGACGTATTTCCGCTCTTGAGTGGAGATCCACTCGCCCGTATGTCTGCAGCCAGACCCTCTTGGGTCTCAGTGGTTCAGGAAGCCTCAGTTAA